>NC_041401.2:118295221-118492721 GCF_900747795.2 Erpetoichthys calabaricus
CAGCAATGGAAATTAAATTTTGGGTCTTCTTCTTTATATACAGTATCCTACTTTATACACCAGTAAGTACTAACTCGTCAATATATTAATAATCCAATTTTCCACCAATCACTCAGAATATGAAACCAGTGCAGGATGCACTTCAAGAAAGCTTTTATTTGTTGCTTCTCTACATTGTAATCACCTTTTTCAACCTTCTCAGACCTACACAGTATTTTTTCTTTAGAGAACTCTCAGGATTAAGACAGTTACAGAACTGTATATACAGTAGATACCTTATGAACAAAACCACTTCATATTTATCTTTCCAGTAACACCATTTTTCCACTATTTTCAAATTAGAAATTTTGTTAAAAGAAACCTACTCAATTTTCCAGACCTCCAGAGGATACAATCCAGAAGATACACTCTAAGTATATAAGAACAAAGCATTTAATAATTCAAATTAAAATATTTAATTGCTCACACTTGTCTTGTTCAAAATTGTCCAAAATGTATCATTGCGAGCATTGTAACCTAGCTCCAGCATCACTTGACCGCATGTTTTAGGAGTGCACTAAATTAACATCACTTTGGACAAAAACCTTTAAATACTTACCAGACAGCCATGGTCTAACAACCAATACTCACCCATTAACAGCTGTATTTGGGTTTATTCCCAGATGACCTTAAAGTAAATAAGGACAAATTGATTGTAAAAGCCACACTACTAGCACATAGACTTACCTTGCTTAACAGGAAGAATCTCAAACCACCTTTTGTATCTTAGTGGGTAAATGATGTTCTGTTATTATTTTAAAATGGAAAAAAATCTAATTCTCACTTAGAGGATCAGTCAAAAACCTGACATGATTTAAAAAAAAAAGAATTATAATAAGCATTCATATAGGGGGAAAGGATGTTTGAGAGGAATATACAGTGCATCCGGAAAGTTTTCACAGCGCATCACTTTTTCCATATTTTGTTATGTTACAGCCTTATTCCAAAATGGATTAAATTCATTTTTTTCCTCAGAATTCTACACACAACACCCCATAATGACAACGTGAAAAAAGTTTACTTGAGGTTTTTGCAAATTTATTAAAAATAAAAAAATTGAGAAAGCACATGTACATAAGTATTCACCGCCTTTGCCATGAAGCTCAAAATTGAGTTCAGGTGCATCCTGTTTCTCCTGATAATCCTTGAGATGTTTCTGCAGCTCAATTGCAGTCCACCTGTGGTAAATTCAGTTGATTGGACATGATTTGGAAAGGCACACACCTGTCTATATAAGGTCCCACAGTTGACAGTTCATGTCAGAGCACAAACCAAGCATGAAGTCAAAGGAATTATCTGCAGACCTCTGAGACAGGATTGTCTCGAGGCACAAATCTGGGGAAGGTTACAGAAAAATTTCTGCTGCTTTGAAGGTCCCAATGAGAACAGTGGCCTCCATCATCTGTAAGTGGAAGAAGTTCGAAACCACCAGGACTCTTCCTAGAGCTGGCTGGCCGGCCATCTAAACTGAGCGATCGGGGGAGAAGGGCCTTAGTCAGGGAGGTGACCAAGGACCCAATGGTCACTCTGTCAGAGCTCCAGAGGTCCTCTGTGGAGAGAGGAGAACCTTCCAGAAGGACAACCATCTCTGCAGCAATCCACCAATAAGGCCTGTATGGTAGAGTGGCCAGACGGAAGCCACTCCTTAGTAAAAGGCACATGGCAGCCCGCCTGGAGTTTGCCAAAAGGCACCTGAAGGACTCTCAGACCATGAGAAAGAAAATTCTCTGGTCTGATCAGACAAAGATTGAACTCTTTGATGTGAATGCCAGAAAGATTGAACTCTTTGATGTGAATGCCAGGCGTCACATTTGGAAGAAACCAGGCACCACTCATCACCAGGCCAATACCATCCCTACAGTGAAGCATGGTGGTGGCAGCATCATGCTATGGGGATGTTTTTCAGCGGCAGGGACTGGGAGACTAGTCAGAATAAAGGGAAAGATGACTGCAGCAATGTATAGAGACATCCTGGATGAAAACCTGCTCCAGAGCGCTCTTGACCTCAGACTGGGGCGACAATTCATCTTTAAGCAGGACAACGACCCTAAGCACACAGCCAAGATATCAAAGGAGTGGCTTCAGGACAACTCTGTGAATGTCCTTGAGTGGCCCAGCCAGAGCCCAGACTTGAATCCGATTGAACATCTCTGGAGAGATCTTAAGATACCGACACTTCCCATCCAACCTGATGGAGCTTGAGAGGTGCTGCAAAGAGGAATGGGCGAAACTGGCCAAGGATAGGTGTGCCAAGCTTGTGGCATCATATTCAAAAAGACTTGAGGCTGTAATTGCTGCCAAAGGTGCATCGACAAAGTATTGAGCAAAGGCTGTGAATACTTATGTACATGTGATTTCTCAGTTTTTTTATTTTTAATAAATTTGCAAAAACCTCAAGTAAACTTTTTTCACGTTGTCATTATAGGGTGTTGTGTGTAGAATTCTGAGGAAAAAAATGAATTTAATCCATTTTGGAATAAGGCTGTAATATAACAAAATGTGGAATAAGTGATGCGCTGTGAATACTTTCCGGATGCACTGTAGCAGATAAGGCAAAAGAAGACCCTAAGAGATTCTTTCAGTATTTTAATAGTAAAAGAACAGTCAAGGAGGAGGTGAAGTGCATCAGAAATAGTAAAGGGGAATTAAAATGTACAGACAGTGAAATAATGGATGCCTTAAACTTGCATTTTTCTGAGGTCTTCACAAGTGAGGAAGTGGATAACTTCCCAGAGGTAAATGGGACTAAGGAGGTACTGAGGGATTTGGAAATTGTAGAAGGAGAAGTACTGTTGAGATAAAATAGGTTGAAATCAAACAAATCACCAGGGGCCTCATGTATAACGCCGTGCGTAGAACTCACACTATAACATGGCGTAAGCACAAAAGCGGGATTGTGCGTATGCACAGAAAAATCCAGATGCAGGAATCTTTGCGCACGCAAAATTTCACGTTCTTCCACTACATAAATACTGATCAGCGTGAAAAGTAACGCACGTGCACGCGCCTTCTGTCCCACCCCAACTCCTCCCAGAATTACACCTCTTTGAATATGCAAATCAATATAAATAGCCTTCTGTGAAAAGACAATGGGAAAAGCACAGGGGAAAATATAAGAATTTCAGCAAGTGGAGGCAAAGGAAAACGTACTATTTGTTGGTTTAAACAGTGGTATAATCAACAAAAGAAAGTTGATCGAGTGACAGAGTGTCAGAGAAACTCGAAAGATCGAGTTCACAAAGTCGCACAGTACCCGAAATAAAAAAGAAATCACATATCAAAGTCGCTGTGAAAAGGCGACTCGCAGCGGACCGTCTGAGTGTCATATGAAAGCTTATTACGGTACAGACAAAAAAATAGGCACACAGTGGGAAAAAAGCACGAAATGTCAACTTTAATCTCGAAATTTCCACTTTAATCACGTAGTTTATTTTGCCATTAAAGTAGAACATCATAAACTTCATCTTAAAATCGTTTATTTTACTAGTTTCTCAAGTAGCACGTTAAATGCTTTGTTCTGTATTTGATCTTCTATGTGCTCTATGTGCGTGAATTACTACGTGCTTCCGTTCTTTCTCTTTCTCCGACAGGACACAGAATCCATTACATTCGAGATATTACAGCTCTCTGAATAATTAAAATACTGATATGTATACATGATATAATTTTCATGATGATAGCAATGAAAGCATGTTATTAAACATGGGAACACGGTGGCGCAGTGATTGTTCATATCTCACGCAAGAGGCTTGCTGCGCCATGTGCGACCTTCGATGAAATAATTTATTACAGAAGTACTGTCTCTTTCAAACGTACTTTTCTTTCTCCAAATACCCAATTGCCACACAATCAGCTCTGTAATAGACGTTAAGCCATCTGTAAGCTTAGAATGCCGATTCTTCAAAACTTTTAAGGAACATTGAAATATCTTCGTAGTACATGTTTAATTATTCTGTCCGTCTATCCTTCCAGTGTCGCGTCAGCACCAGCAATAATACAGCGCAAGGCAGGAGCTATCCGTGAACCAGCTATACGCTGCGGCACCGTGTCCTCACATGTTTAATTATTAACAATGCAGATGATTTAAATGAAGTTAAAGTTTTATCTGTATACTATAAGCAACATATTTTGCTGCATTTCATCTTAAAAATGATATTGTCATCATATGCGCTTTATAAAGTAGCGCAGGTTGTGCAATATTATAACTGTAGGGTAAGTTTACAGTGAGGTAATTGTACTTATAAGTACAAACAGTTCTGCAAGGAGCACTTGATGGACTGATTGAGTGCGTTTATAGTTCTTGGGATGAAACTGTTTCTGAAACGCGAGGTCCGTACAGGAAAGGCTTTGACGCTTTTTGCCGTGGTTGAGGTAGTGTGTACTTGAAACTGTATACCGATAATTCTCTTTCCGATCAGCTGCTGCTGTGATTCACACTCAGATACAGTGATATAAATACTCCGAGTGGTGCAGTGAGAGTAATATGGAAAAAGATGATCCACAGTGGCAACCCTTAACGGGAGCAGCAAAAAGAAGAACAAGATGCAGTGAGCGTAACAACGCTAAAGCAGTTATGGTATTTGGAATACTATGGCTATTCCCTGGACCATTATATTGCTACAGGTTAATTACAATCAGATGCATTACACTAATAAACAATATGCAGTTAATTTCAGTGTATTTATAAAGCTGCATCAGGAATGTGGAGCTAAGAAACAAAGGGTGATCACACAGGAACAGTAGCACTGCTTTGACGCTGGGTGCCGCCAGTCTGCAAAACCGAGCGGAGAAATTGCATACGCCAAGGTATGAGTTACCGTGGAAATGTGCGTGGCTTTACGACAAGTTTAGGTTTTATACATCGCGATTTGAGCGTGGAAACATTCGTATGCAACATTTCTGTGCGTACGCACCGTTTATACATGAGGCCCCAGGACCAGATAATATTTACCCTAGAGTAAATATTTTTCTGCAGTTGTGGCCTCGTCCCGGAGTGTCACTTTTTTACTGTTCCGAAAAACGACGTAATGGTCCATCCTCTGCTGATGCTAGTGTAACTTCAAGGCCATCGATCGATGTGTTGTGAGGAGGACTGTTCACATGTGTCATCAAAAATCGTGCAGAAAAGGTACCTCCTGTTTGAAACAACGAAAATGTGTCTGTTTTGTTGTTTTTGAGCTATTACACTTTCATTATTTGAATCACAAATAAATCCCGAAAAGTATGTGTAATTTTAAGTTTATGACTGCTATTTATTACCATAGAATTAAAAAAATACCTTATTTTCCCTCATTTTATTCTTTAATCAAAAATCAAAATCTGAAAATTCCTTTCATTTTCATTTTTTCGTTTTTTCTTCTAAAATGAAATTTCAAATACCAAAAGGTACACGGACCTGTAAGCCCTCTAATTAAGACTCCCCAATTAAATTGTTAAAACTCCACAAAGCTTTCATTTAAAATTTTTTAAACAATATTAGAAATACGGAATTTCATAAAAGCAGACATAGCTCTTTTTGAGTGATACACAGTTTTTGTATCTCTCATCACACGCATATTGAAGGTTCCGTTCAACAGTCCATTGAATCACTGACATGGAATGTTAGCCTTCACTGTAAGTTGGGCTGATGCTAAACAATATGCCAAATTCTATTCCATTGGTTAAACCATTTTGGCATGATAATGCGGTTTACGTTTTTGCACACACTCATCCCACCCCACCATTATAAACCCTTTTCTTGTTGGACCTTTTGAATTGCCTTAAAAGCAACATTTTAAGTTGCATCAACAGTAACATGCATGTAAAGTTTCATGAAATTATTTTGGAGTGAATGTGGTACTTGACAAGGATGCCCCTTATCACCTTTGCTCTTTCCAATCACCATTGAACCGTTGGCAGTACACTTTTGAAATGCATTAGAGATAAAAGGGATTTTCAGAGAAGGACTTAAACAGAAAATATCACTATATACAGATGACCCACAAAATTCTGAACCAGTTGTCTGAAAAGCATTAGCAGATTTTCAAAAGATATCTGGACATTAAAATCAAATTGAATAAAAGCGTGCTTTTTCCAGTGAATTCTCTAGCGTGTAATATCGGACTGGACATCTTCCCAATTATCTTAGCAGATAAATTTAAATATCTAGGGGTAAATATTACAAGTGAATATAAAGCTGTTTTTCAACAAAATTTAGTTGTCTGCATGGAAAAAATTAAACAAGATGTGACTAGATTGCCTACCCTCCACCATACATTAGCAGGGAGAATCAACATTGTTAAGATTACCATCCTTCCCAAGCTGTTCTTCCTATTTCAAAGCATCCCCATATACATTAACAAAACATTTTTTTTAAAAATTAGACCCAATCATAACTTTATTTATTTGGAATTTGAAACATCCATGCATCCAAAAGGCAACTCTACAGCAACCTAAAGCAAAGGGGGACTGGCACATGTTTCAATTGTGTTACTGTGTGGCAAATATACAAGCTATAAGACCTGGACATTGACACAAATTGAGGAATATCCACAAGCCTAGTATGCAATAGAAATAAAATGTTGCAGTGCTTCTTTATATTAACTTCTCTATGCCCCAGTTAATACAAACTAACCTCATTACACTAGAAATCCAATTACCCTTCATTCTCTCATAATACAAAACCAATGTAGTAAGCACTTTAAGACAGAAAAGTCTTTTATTTGTTGCACCTCTACATAACAACCACCTTTCCCACCCTATCAAACATATACACTATTCAATGTCTGGAAAATGTCCATGATTAAAACACTTAACTTGTACGTAGATAATGCCCTTTGCACAATTACACTTCAAATACAACTTCTCATCAGCACAATTCCTCCACTACTTTCAAGCTAGAAACTTTGATAAACAGAACCTATCCAGTATTCCTCACCATCCACCTCACTGTATTCCAGAAGAATTATTGATCAGTCTTGAAGACTCAGGTAGCATCTCTTCAATTTATAAAAATAGTTTACATCTATAAAAATAGTTTAGATTACATCTTGCCTGAAGAAGGGGCCTGAGTTGCCTCGAAAGCTTGCATATTGTAATCTTTTTAGTTAGCCAATAAAAGGTGTCATTTTGCTTGGCTTGTCTCTACATTCATAATGGCTAACACGGTACAACACCCTAGTACTAAAAATAGTTTAAAGTCTCTTCCTTTCAAAGACCCCAGAGTACATTGGGAAAAGGATCTGTCACTTAATATTTCAGGAAAGGAATGAAAGGCAGCCATGCACAAAATACATTCGAGCTCCATATAAGCAAACCATTCTGTCATTAAACTTAAACTCTTTTATCAAGTGCATTTATCACATTTAAAATTGTCCAAAATGTTTCCAGGGCAAGATTGAACCTGTGAACATTGTAATTTAGCTCCATCCTCACTGGGCCACATGTTCTGGGCGTGGAACAAATTAACATTTTGGACAAAAATCTTTGCATGTCTATCTGAAAGCCTTGATGTCAAAATTACTCCTAATCCATTAACAGTACTCCCAAGCAGACACCCCTAAAGTAGAGAAGGACAAACAAACTGTAATTTCCTTTACCAATGTTCTATACTACTTGAAATTGGAAAAAATCTAATTCTCACTTAGAGAATCTGTTAAAAAACTTTTAAAAATATGACAGGATCTAATCAATAACATTTTAGAATATGTTTCCATTTTGGGGAAAAGGATACTTCTTTTCTTGCTCCTTTTATAGGGTAGCTTCAGTTGCTGGCTCTTCACTCTTTCTCTAGGGTGGGGGTTGAATTTTGCTTTGATTTGTTAAATTTGACTTGACTGTATGGAATATTATCTGTTTTTATAATTAAAATCAATAAAAATATAAAAAAAGTTACTTACACACCTTACATTATGCCATCCTTGGCACTCAAAATAACCCAATGATCAGTAAAGTTAAAAGAAATATTGGGTCTTGGAGTGTTTATTGTTTTCAACATAGCATTACAAGGGTTCATCCCTCATTTTTTCTTTATTTAGCATTAGAGTCATTGCCTAATTACTAAAAAAAATACTTTTGGACGTTTTCAATAAGCAGAAATAACAAAAATTACTAATACTGATAGGCAATATACGCGCTCTATAGACCCAAAATAGGCCCCTGTAGAAGAATAAATCCAAGAAAACTTTAAAAACAAATTTATAAAACCTTCTAATAGTCTGGTAGGAGCTGGCATTTTCTTTGTTTAGAAGAAATATTGGAGTTTATGCTCAACTGATCAATGAGAAATGAATACAATTTCCATAAAAATTAAACTCACCATTACTTTCATCATTATTAAATTGAATCATTGATCCCTCAATATTTGCTAAATTGAACTTAAGAACTCCTTATAACTTCTGTATGTGTGAGTGGGATGAATGGAAAATTGTGTTTAACACTAATACAGTACATTATGAGTATTGGGTCTGGATCAATGGGTTAACAAAAGCAACATCTGTTTTTCAAACCTTTTTCAATTGATATCTTTCACAACATTTTAAGGATTTTCATTCTGGTGTATACTGACAACATTATAATCCTCTCCAACTCTCTGGACAGCCATATCAGTCATGTGAGGAAAGTTCTACTTAGATTCATAAAAAAATAACTGATTTGTCAAATTATAAAAATGAGAATTCCATAAAATGTCAGTCATGCTCCTGGTTTATGAGATATCTTGATGTGATGTTAAGCTAAAATAGCAACAATTTTAAATTGGAAATCTCCAGAATGTCTAAAGCAAGTTCACAGTTTTGTAGGCTTCTCCACTTATTATTGGTGTTTTACTAAAATTTAAGTACTGTTGTTTTACCCATTGCTTCCCTTTTAAAGAAAATTAATAGAAAGTCTCTTGAACTCTAAAATATTGGTTTGAGTTTATAATTCCATCCATCCATCCATTATCTAACCCGCTATATCCTAACTACAGGGTCATGGGGGTCTGCTGGAGCCAATCCCAGCCAACACAGGGCACAAGGCAGGAAACTAACCCTGGGCAGGGCGCCAGCCCACCGCAGGGCGCGCACACACACCCACACTAGAGAGAATTTAGAATCGCCAATGCACCTAACCTGCATGTCTTTGGACTGTGGGAGGAAACCGGAGCACCCAGAGGAAACCCACGCAGACACGGGGAGAACATGCAAACTCCAAGCAGGTAGGACCCGGGAAGCGAACCCAGGTCTCCTAACTGCGAGGCACCATGCCGTCCACGAGTTTATAATTGCACCTCCCAATTTTTCCTAACCATGTCAAAGAGCTTTTAAGGCTGTCTCCTGTATAATAACTCAAAAGTGAAAAATCCTGTGGATGACTGTGGTGCCTCCCTACATGCAACCAAAATAAAGGAAGCAGTAGATCTCAATACTTCCAACCTGTTTTTACATGTTTAATCAGCGTCTTTTTAAGAGATTGATAAAAATGCTCCATGAAACCATCAGTCTATAGATGATATATACACATACTGAGGCACTTAAATCTTCATAACTTTGCCATCTGTTTAAAGGTTTTTGACATGAAGGGGAATTACATAATATCTTTGGAGTTTCTTTCACAGTGTATATCTGCTTAAAGGTTAAGTCAACAAAGGGACTTTATAAGGTGTGAAATGACTATTTGCCAGAGATGGCATTCCAAATAGGAGACACAATAGCATCTTACTTACTTGTCATAAGTAAGTAAATCCTAATTTAATGAGTAAGTGTTTTGTCAGAACTAATTTATTTTCTTAAAATGTGGAAATGAGTGAGCTTGTATATTCCACTCTGATGCAAGTGAGGAATAAACAGCTGTTGGCCTTTCTCCCCCTACTCAATTAATAAGTCATCAGAGAGAACATAATGATGGCCTTGAGGAATGGCTTCTTCTAATGCTTGTCTGAAAAAACAGATTTTCACATATGCTTATGGGAATCATCATTCAGTTCTTCAAGTTAAACAACAAAGATGGTTAGTTTTCTTTCTTTTATGCAGAATTGAGAGAAAGCAATTTATGATATAACAGAACTCAGTAGTGGCCAGTGCTCTTACAACAACAATGTGAAAAATGACCTTTGAAAAAAGGTCAAGAGTCCAGTTTTCAATTCAAAAAGTCCTGTTGCACAGAACTGGCCACCACTGAGTTCTGTTATGTCATAAATTTCTTTCTCTTCATTCTGCATGATAACATTGGATTAAAACTTTTTCTCGGCCACCTGGTTTAGATGTTGAAAGAAAAGAGAGAACAAAACTAAGAAATATTTGAAGAAAGTTAGTTCAAAAGGGCATAGTTTGAGGGAAATGCAACTAGGCAGTACATGGGAAGCATTAGGACTAGTCTGATGGTTGCTAGTGCTCCCACCCAGATAGTAACAAGAAAATGATTAGAAGTTTGAGAAATAGGTTAGTGGATTAGCCCAAGAGGGAGAAAAGAAAAGTTTGGCAGGAGGGAGGAGGAAACGGTGGATCTGGCCACTGTTTGAAGGATCACCTGTTAAAACACTGAAAAGCTTAGGCTGACAAAAAGCATAGGTTCATCAGTGTTGAGAAATTGGCAAAAGGGGGGGTGATAACCAGTAAATTGTCACTCTAGTTAACAAAGTGGGTTGTAGCATGTTCTGCAGAGAACATGGGGAATTGTACAAAAGAAGTAAAGATCTTACACAAATTCCCATAAAGCTTAGAGTAAAAGGTATTGAGTTAAGTACCTAAAGACAGAGAAAGTGATAGAGGCAAAGGCTTACCAATTTACATAGATTGTGTCATGTGGGTCAGAGATGCTGGCGCTGTGCTGTTAATAGTTGGAGAAAGTGGTGTTTGGATGACAGTGTGAGCAACAACATGTGGAGGACAAAGAAGTGGTGGATGTTGGAAAGGCAGGGAAACTGGGTTGGAGCCAATGGAAACATGAGAGAAGCTGTTTGGAAAGGTGTGTCATTTTATTACATTTTCTGTTACTGAAGGGTCCAGTTCTGTTTTTTTAAGGTCATTACAATTCTAAACAATGACTGTTATCCCCAATGTGAATACCTGTAAGTGGGACTTAAGGTCAAGAGAAGAGTGTTTGAACTCCCAGGTGGGATTTAATTGTGAATTACATGCACACGTAAATATTTTTTGCCAATTGCATTGTTAACTGGTGTATATACAGTAGTTCTATTCATGTATATAAATGTTCCTACTACAGAGATATTTATCACTTAAGTTAATGGTACTCTCATTAAGCCTTTAAGTACTATGATTTTTTCCTGATGGAAGTCAATTGACATAATAATTTTTTTGTGTAAAGGAAAACTTGAAACTTGGAAAAATTGAGGTTGATACACCAGCTTTCCAGTTCTTATCAAACTAGCTTCTTGAAGTGTGGCTGACTTGTTTCTATGTGTAATTCTAAGTTATTTCTGAAAACAGCAAGCTTCTCACAATGTCTTTATAGAAGAATCTATAAAGAAGTATTGTAAAGAATAAGAGAACAAATGATGAGATGCATACCTAACCAAGTCCAAAACCAAAAAGTCAGACTTCAGACTCTGAATCAGATTCAAAACCAGAAGTCAAGACACATGACCTCCCTCTCATTTACACACATTTATTCTGTCTTGTTCCTACTGACCTTCATTCCTCTCCTCTCTATAGCATATCTCCACTTCTCCGGAGTCTCCTGAACCTGCTCCCTACTCTGACTACAGATCACAATGTCATCAGCAAATATCATAGTCCATGGGGAATCCTGTCTGATTTCGTCTGTCAACAATTCCATCAAAATTGCAAATAAGAAAGGGCTCAAAGCCGAACCCTGATGTAATCCCACCTCCACATTGAATGCATACTTCACTCCTACTGCAGACCTCACCACTGTCACACTTCCCCTGTTAATATCCTGAACAACTCTTACGTACTTCTCTGCCACTCCCGACTTCCTCTTACAATACCACAACTCTTCTCAAGGCATCCGTCATATGCTTTGTCCATGTCCACAAAGACGCAAAGTAACTCCTTCTGGCCTTCTCTATAATTCTTCATCAACACCCTGAGAGCAAACATCGCATCTGTGGTGCTCTTTCCTGGCATGAAATCATACTGCTGCTCACTAATCTTCACCTCCCTTCTTAACCTAGCTTCCACTACTCTTTCCCATAACTTGATGCTGTGGCTCAAGAATTTTATCCCCCTGTAGTTACTACAACTCTGCACATCCCACTTATTCTTAAAAATTGGTACTAGTACACTTCTCCACTTCTCAGGCATCCTCTCACTTTCCAATCTGGTTAAAAACTCCACCACCATCTCTCCTAAACACTTCCATGCTTCCACAGGTATGTCATCTGGACCAACGGCCTTTCCATTCTTCATTCTCTTCATAGCTGTCCTCACTTCCTCCTTGCTAATCTGTTGCACTTCCTGATTCACTATTGCCACATCATTCAACCTTCTCTCTCTCTCTCATTCTCTTCATTCATCAGCCTTTCAAGGTACTCTTTATATTTACTCAATATTCTCTCCTCACTTGTGAGTATGTTTTCATCTTTATCCTTTATCACCCTAACCTGCTGCACTTCTTTCCCAGCTTGATCCCTCTCTCTAGCCAATTGGAACAGGTCCTTTTTTCCCTCCTTAGTGTCCAGCCTCCCATACAACTTCATCATATGTCTTTTCTTCAGCCTTCACCACCTCTCTCTTCACTTATGCCTTATCTATTTGTACTCTTATGTTTTTTCTGCATCTCCCTGACTATCCCATTTCTTCTTCACCAATCTCATCCTCTGTATACTCTCCTGTACAGTACTTCCCCATTCCGCCACCAGGTTTCCTTTTTCTCCTTCTTTTCTCCAGATGTCACGCCAAGCACCCTTCTTGCTGACCCCCTCCTGCCACCACTTTGCAGTCTTCAGTCTCCTTCAAATTGACTCTCCTGCATAGGATTTAATCTACCTGTGTACATCATCCTCCACTCTTGTACATCACCCTGCGTCCTCTCTCTTCTTAAAATATGTATTCCCCACAGTCATGTCCATCCTTTTTGCAAAATCCACTATCATCTGACCTTTTTCATTCCTCTTTTTGATACCATACCTACCCATCTCCTCCTCATCCCCTCTGTTCCCTTCACCAACATGTCCATTGAAATCTGCTCCAATCACCACTCACTATCACCGTCACTTCATCCAACTCACTACAGAAATCTTCTTTCTCATCAATGGTACACCCAACTTGCAGTGCATATGCACTAACAACATGCATCATTACACCTTCAATTTCCAGCTTCATAATCATCACTCTGACTGACACTCTTTTCACCTCCAAAATATTCCTTTAGAATAACCCCTACCACATTTCTCCTCTTATCCACACCATGATAGAACATGATAGAACAATCTAAATTCACCTCCGATCCACCTGGCCTTACTCCCCTTCCATTTAGACTCTTGCACGCACAATATCTTAACCTTCTTTCTCTCCATCTTATCAGCTAACTCATTCTCCTTACTAGTCATACTGCCAGCATTCAAAGTTTCTATCATCAGTTTTACTCTCTTTACCTTCCTCCTCTCCTCCTGCCTCTGAACATGTCTCCCCCCTCTTCTTCTCCTTCTTTGTCCAACAGTAGCCTAATTTCCGCCAGCACCCTGTTGGCTAACAGTACTGGTAGCAGCCATTGTTAACCTGGACCTCGACCAATCCAGTATGGAAATCTGTATTGTTGTTGGCATATTGATCTGGGAAAATCTGTCCTTCCTGATGTAACCCTCCCCATTTATTCAGGCTTGGGACCAGCATGAAGAAGCACACTGATTTGTGCATTCCCTGTGGCTGGCTTTTCAGGTTCTATCTGGATAACCATGGATAACCAGAAAATACACAGCTGAGATCTTATACAGTCACTTTTAACATAAAAACTAATTGCCTGAGGATTTTTGCAAGTATCAAAAGTTGGGATCATGGTAAAGCAAACAAGACATAGTTGACAGTGAGAAACAAATGTGTAATCAGGAACTCAAAAATGGACCAAGTATACATAAGACCTAGTGCCACATGTATAACGCATTGCATAGAATTCACACTAAACTATGGCCTATGGTCAAAACTGGAAATGTGCATACACACAAAAAAGTTCAGATGCATAAAACTGCGTGTATGCCAAATTCCACTCACTTCCCCAGTATAAATCCCAATGAATGTGAAATTTAACATACATGCAAGTGCCTACAGCCCCACCCCAACTCCTCACAGAACTTCACATATTTGAATATGCAAATCAACATTCTGTGGTTTGTGAAAAGACAATGGCAGAAGCATGGGAAAAAAAAAAAGTTCTGCAAATCTGAAATGGAGGTCCTGCTAAGTGAAGTGGAGGCAAGGAAAACATTTTTTAGTGGCGTAAGCAGTGGCACAAGCAATAAAAGGAAAATGGTGGGGCACAGTGTTGCAGAGGCTCTCAAAATCTCAGGTTCAGAAAGTCACGAAGTGCCCAAAGTAAGAAAGAAGTGGTCAGATATCAAAATCACTGTGAAAAGACAGGTTGCAGCCCATCATCTGAGTGTCAGCACCACAGAAGGAGGTAGCAAAATTCTGGGGCTCACATTGTTTGAGCAGCAAGTTGATGCAATTATGGGGGAGACACTTATAATCAGCATTTTACCTGCACTTACCGTGGGTGAAGGTGAGTATTAATTTATTTTGCTTACCATTATCCATACCCATGTAAATAATTTGCATATTTATTAAGACAATCAAGCAGACAGCAGATGCAGTATTAATTACTGTTTATTCTGTTCCAGACATTATTACAAAAGCTGATCCCCATGCCTGGGATATGACACCAGGCAATGATGATGGTGCTACTACTCTGCCGAGCACATCTTTGGCCGCTGGCTGTTCAAACACCCCTTCCTCAGAAACCGGCAGGCAAACATCTGGCCATGTGCTCACAGATGCTATTCTGGAATCAGAAAATGCATTAGTGAATGCTGTAAGAGATGTAGCCAATAAACTATGGAATATAAAGCAGTACTATGTAATATTGACTAGAAATCAAATGTTTAAAAAAATAAATGCTGCCTTTGCTTACCTGTGTTTACATTCTGCTAATTACATTCAATTGAAGTTTTAAATGCTGTCCAATTTGGTTGATTAGTTGGTGGGTTAGGGTCAGGCTCATCATACTGCATCTCCTCAGGTACAGGCAAGCCATGATTTTTTGCCACATTATGCAGCACGCTACATGCTTGCACAATGCAACACACTTTCTATGAACTATAGAGCAGCTCTCCACCAGTCTTATTCAGGCAGTGATAACGGCCCTTAAGCTGCCCTATAGTATGTTCTACCACAGCCTGAGCCTAAGAGTGGAAGTCATTATAATGTCGCTCTTGTTCGGTTAGTGGACTGGCAAGTGGGGTGAGAAGCCGTCTTCTGAGGGTACCTGCTGTCACCTAAGTAATTGTGTTATATGGTTACACCATATAAATAATGTACAATTTTGATCAAAAGGGGTAATATTAAAAGTCTTTTCTTACCTAGAAGCCAGCCATCAGGCACAGCACCATTTTTAAATTGGTTCCCAACACTACTATTTCTCAGTATGAATGAATCATGAGTCAAATCAGGGCATCTTGCGACAACATTAATAAGATGTATTTTCACATCACAGATAATTTGCACTTTAATAGAGTGGAAGCCGGTACCAGTTCAGCACACACATCCAAGAGGAGAGCTCTTGAAAATCTGAATAAATTTAGGAGTCAGTCATCATCATGTGCCAAGAAATCAATGTTTTCTAACAATGTTAATGCAGCCATGGTAGTTTAAATAGTTTGGCCATTGTGTGCACCATTATATTGTTACAAATTAATTACAATCGAGTGCCTTCAATTTGTAAATAATATGCAGTTAATTTCGGTGTATTTGATGACGCCAGCAAAAACGAGCAGAAAGTGTGTATGCGTGGTATGAAGCCGTGAAAATGTGTCTGGCTTTACGCAAACTTTAGTTTTTATACATCTCGAAGTGTGCATGGAAACGGGTGGACACAACATTTTTGTGCATACACACAGTTTATACATGAGGTGACAGGTGTCATGACAAAAGTAGAAAATCAAATATGAAAGCAAGTGAGGGAACCTAGCACTATGGCCTTCTTATAAATAAGATAACTACGCTGAGTGGAATATTGTTAATCCACTAAGGTACAGTGAATACTGAAACCACTGCATATTTATAGTGTTATCATTGCAAAATTATTAATGCAATGATTGAGGTCACGTAATGCTTCCAAAGCAGAGATGTTAGAATAACATCAGAACAAGATCAGAATAAAAAATAAATAATGTAAATGTGATCTGTTGATCCAAAAACATTAAAATACACAAAAATGTGCAAAAAAAACTAAACTTATTATGTCGAGGCGAAAAATTATCACCAGAAGGCTTATTACCTGAAATGAAGGTTATTAAGACTCAGTGGATAGGCATACAGAGTCTATAGTTTTATTGCAATAAAATAACCATAATAATAACAAGGACTCAACCCAATATGGCCAAATTGAGCTGAGCCCCGAACAGTTCAAAACCCAAAACTTATACAGTAATCCCTCGCTATATCGCGCTTCGTCTTTCGCGGCTTCACTCTATCGCGGATTTTATATGTAAGCATATTTAAATATATATCGCGCTGGTTTGCGGATTTCGGCGGACAATGGGTCTTTTAATTTCTGGTACATGCTTCCTCAGTTGGATTGCCCAGTTGATTTCATACAAGGGACGCTATTGGCAGATGGCTGAGAAGCTACCCAACTTACTTTTCTTTCTCTCTCTCTTGCGCTGACATTCTCTGATCCTGACGTAGAGGGATTGAACAGGGGGGCTGATCGCACACCTTGACGATACGGACGATCGTCTAAAAATGCTGAAAGATTATCTTCACGTTGCTCCCTTCTGTGCAGCTGCTTCATGAAGTGACATGCTGCACGGTGCTTCGCATACTCAAAAGCTCGAAGGGCACGTATTGATTTTTGATTGTTTGTTTTTCTCTGTCTCTCTCTCTCTCTCTGCTCCTGACGGAGGGGGTGTGAGCTGCCGCCTTCAACAGCTTTGTGCCGCGGTGCTTCGCATACTTAAAAGCCAAACTGCCCTATTGATTTGTTTGCTTTCCTCTCTCTTTGTGACAGTCTCTGCTCCTGACGCGCACTCCTTTGAAGAGGAAGATATGTTTGCATTCTTTTAATTGTGAGACGGAACTGTCATCTCTGTCTTGTCATGGAGCACAGTTTAAACTTTTGAAAAAGAGACAAATGTTTGTTTGCAGTGTTTGAATAAAGTTCCTGTCTCTCTACAACTTCCTGTGTTTCTGTGCAAATCTGTGATCCAAGCATGACAATATAAAAATAACCATATAAACATATGGTTTCTACTTCGCGGATTTTCACCTTTCGCGGGGGGGTCTGGAACGCAACCCCCGCAATGGAGGAGGGATTACTGTATATCATTTCTTATCACTTTGACCTCGTTCAAATTAGCTCATTTGCTCATTTTCTCTGACTCCCCTCTACTCCTTTCTGGCCGATACCTTGAGTTCCCATGGGAACCATTACTATCTCCTGACTTTCCTGCAGCTGGCCCCTTGGTATTTCTACTTGTCTATTGTTCATTTCTAGTTTCTGTTTTGCTTATTTTTGATTGGTCTAAGGCTGGGCAGATGGCTTCCTTTTACCATCTTTGGGCTTTTTTATGTCATTTCCTTTCCTAAGCCTTCCAAACTTTTTTTATAATGGTGGCCTGAAGTTTAAGCTTTAATTTAAAAAGAAATATGGCATGTGCCTTTATTTAATCATTTGCTTGGCATGCTTGATTTACATTTAATTTCTACACTTAGGTTAAATGCTAATATATTTTTTTCTAAACTTATTTATGCTAGAATATATATCTTTCATACATCACATCATCTGACCTTGGCAGCAATGCCTTTTTTGCAATTTTTGCTGATTCACTATTCCAGCTGGCTTCTCACATGCCTACTAAAACCATTTTTCCTGCATTTTGTTACTGGTATTGCTCCTTGTTTTCTGGCCTCCATGAGAACAGGGGGGTATTTTTCGTACATGGATTACTCATTTAGCCGGATGTAATTATTGACGATTTGGCATGATCCTGGATCTGTCGGTTTTTCAAAACTCTTGCTGGAAGTGTTGTCATAGCAACACATCCTAATTCTCAAACCTGCTCAGAGCAGGTTTGATTGATGTAAACAAGGATTAGCTCACACACTTAATCAGTATCCATGCGTGGAATTCATTTAGTCATGACTTCGCCCTTCATGAATGAGCGACCAATTGATATCGGTACGCAAATTATAAGAAGAGAATTTCATATAGACAGGAGTTTGCGCGATTGGCAAGATCCTTTGTTACTCCCGGAGGAAATTCTTTTCGAAAGATACTGCTTTAGCCGAGGGGGAATATTGTACCTCAAAAATTTATTAGGACCTTATATTCGAAGTCAAACTCGGCGAAGTCCGGCTCTCACAACCACACAGACAGTATGCATTGCTTTGAGGTTTTTTGCAAGCGGCACTTTTTTTATATACTGTAGGCGATGTGGAAAATCTATCTAAAAGTGCAGTTTGCCAGGCAATTCGTAAAGTCTGTTTGGCTGTGAAATATTTCCTTCGGGTTTTCATAGTGTTTCCTGGACACCTGCGAGTGCAGACAATAAAAGAGGCATTTCATGCCATTGCAGGTAGGCAACACACAGGTAAAAACACCCACAGTTCCATAAAGAATCTCACAATCAGCCTAACATTTTCATTACCAGGATTTCCAAATGTGATTGGGGCACATGAGACTGATCACAGTGGAGTTTGATCAAACATTATTTGGAAAATGTACCTCTCCTCCTGATGAATAATCAGACACAGTGTCTTCATCAAATATTTGACCTTTGTCAATATCTCGTTGGTCAGACACAGGTTCTAGGGATATGACATTCCCTGCAACTGACCCAACAAAAAAAGAGGGCTACATGGAACATACCTACGGCACACATTGAGGACAAATATATGCAATAACAATCCTTTACCTGAAATGAAGTGACCACTGCATCCTGCCACTGGTTCTGAGGAGGAGCTTCCCCGTGGAATGCCCTCAGAAACAGGGCGATGGGCATTTTGCTGGAGAGCCAGCTCTTCTGCAGGGGTTAGGTCTGGACCGCATGGACCTCCACCTGTTTCTTGCTTGTTTGCCTTCTTATTAGCTTTAAAATTAATGTTCTTTACATTATATATGATTCTTTATGTCAACAATTCTTTAAATAGTTATATACCAATATTTACCAGTTTGAAGTATATTATTGTACTTCACTATAACCTGTTCCCGTGTTCTCCTTGTGCTCACGTTTGATCTGGAATTATGACATATTAAATAATAATTAATCTGACACATAGGAAATGAAATGCTGCTTTCAGTAAGTACAATGCATACATATTTAATTTGTCAGCCACTTTTTGCCAGCCGTCTTTTCTGGTTTGGGTTGCTTTTGCAGTGTTACCCCTTGTGCATATTAAATCTTGAAATTCTTCATGTCCTTCGAATGAAAGGTCTTGCTCCGGTTGTGTGAAATAAAAATGCGCCAGTTCTTTCGTCATTTTGTTATAGCCTATCAAAGACTTGCTGATCATGTTTTCTAGACTCAATATATATGGGCTTTTCACTCAGGGCGGGCTCGCGCATTCATCTCGGATGATTAGATCCAGCTAAACTAATCTAATACATGGCTGCGTTTGAAAAACCGACTTATCCTGGATGAGTTTCATTGGCATTAACTCATCCAAGATGAGGCATCTGATCTCGGATTATTTAAGCGACGTACGGAAAATACCCCCCAGATGTTCTCATCCCTTCTTATCTTGTCCTTGATTAGTTTCTGTTTGTCATTCTTGTCCTGTTCTTATTCTTGCTTTCTTAATACTGGTAATTTTCCTTCAAGCTTAAAAAATAATGCAATATGACTGATTTTTTAGTTAACCATTTGCTTGACCTATCTTGTTTGCTTAACATTTTAATTTATGCTTAATCTGAATGTTTTAGAAGCTATTAATTACTTTTATGCCTATTTATGCTAATATGCTATTTATGCCTAATATATAAAATTTTCCCTTCTATAATTACAGGTTTACTGATGACAACATGTGCTGCACACATCCATTCACCTCCATGTAGATTTACCATAGAAATACGTACACAAAATAGTGGCAGCCATAGTAAACAACAATGGTGTGAAAAGATAGGAATAATTTCCACCATTATTTAGTATACTTAGTACATTAAATCAAATGCACCCACTGTTTTCTACATGTTGCTGACTCCCTTGCTTCATTTCTGTCTCTCTATATTCCTCTGTCCTTCATGTGTTGCTATTACTGGACTTTACCTGTTTATATCTCTCTTCTTCCCATCTGAGGTAGGGTTTCCTAAAAATGACGCTCCTCTTAGGCCTCAAAATGGAAAGATCCTGAGATGTCCTCTCCACTCACTTTACAATTTTCTTTTTTTCTTTTATACTTACTAGGACAGGTATATGTTAGGCAGGGCTGGTATTTTGTATTATTTAATTGTTTTTGTTTTATATAAAATTCCACTTGCTTTATATACATTTTTATGTAATGCAATTATTATTTGAGGCCAATACAAAATTTGATAGCATAAAACAAATCAGAGTTCCTTGAAATCTGCACAAAGTACATGGAACTCTGATTTTCATGAAATTCTTAATTTTCACTATATTACATTATCAGTCATAAAAAAGAAACAACTCTATATTAGCCCATTTCAGAGTACTTGAACATACACATCCACATTTACTCACACTGATCCAATTTGGAGTTGCTTAATGTAAAAGTGTTATGTTTTATTCAAGCATTTCAGAGGGAGAATTCAGCTCCACTAACACTAGAATCCCTGAAGCCTACGAAAATACTCTCAGTCCTGGGCCACCTTAAATTCCTTCACACTTCTCCATTAGCATCTTTTGTTTTGCAAAAGTGTCAATCACCACCAGCAGCAGGCAACCTGCTATCCCATCCCCCCACTGATGCAGCTTGTCATACACAAAGTTCTCCCAGTTCAAGTCTGTTTATCTGGGTGTAAGGTGCCTTGAATTGTACAGGGTAAATAATATATTGTTATTTGGAACACATACATTTAATGTATTAAATGCGAGGTAAGAAATGTTGAACACATAACTAGAACAGAAACTTTTTTCATGTTCTACTAATAATTGGCCAAATGCTGATGTGAAGTGTATAATGTGTGAAGACTGAAGTCCAAATATCAAATAAACACTTTCACAAAAGACACAGATATAACAAAACAAGTATGCTTTTTTTCAAGAATTTAACCAAAGTAAAAGATATGTGTTTGCTTGGCTGGTGTAGATGTAAGAACTGCTGTCTCTAAGCCAAGAAGTGGTGGGTTCGATCTCTGGGCTTTCATGTACGAACTGTTTTGAGTAGTGGGTGATTATTTATTACTACTATTATACAAAAAAAACATACTGTACATTTGATTTATTTGAGTCTGTAACAGCTGGTGTAAATTTATGATACTTGTTAAAGTTGCTTTGTTTCATTATTCTCTTTTATTTTCAGTCAGGTTCACTTTCCCCTTGATCTGACACTGCTAGTTTTCAAATAAAGATGTGCTATAACACAGGTGAACTCAGATGAGGATGAGGGCTCTACATCGGAGAAAGAGAAGAGAAGCCCTCCCTGCAAGAAATGTCCACTCACACATAAGAACAATGCAGCTGCACCAGGTGTAAAGGCAAAAGATGGCACCGTTTGGATGCAGCAAAAGGTCCTATGTAGCTTTTATTCTTGTGGTTGTTGTCTTTCTGGAAACCAAATCTGCTCCCAAGGTGGATGTTTCTTGTAGACTGGATCAGGTATTTCTCAAGGATTTCTCTATATTTTTCTGCATTCATTTTACCTTCTACTTCACAAAACTTCCAGGGCCAGAAGCATTTCCACAGCATATGTGTTTTGATGGCCAAAAAGCTTTATTTTAGTATCCGTTGACCACAGAATCTTCTACCAGCTGACTTCATAGTATCCCATGCTTGTGGCAAACTATAACAACAATGTCATCTGTATCTCATGTAAACCTGTGACTGGTAAAGCATCAGTTGTGCTGAGCAGAGTATCTCCATTATCAACCACTGCAGCTTTTTTTGTGGACAGCCTGTTCTAGACAGATTTCCAGCTATTGTTTACATTTTTAATGACTGATTTAACTGTACCATATGGGATATGCAGTGACTTGGATATTTTCTTGTAGCCATCCTCTGACTTTTCATTCACCTTTTCACTAAGCTGCTCGTATGTGTTCTTTCATTTTCATTATGTAGGTTAGGCCTGTGGAAGAATAATTTTAGGGATAAGAGCATTCATCTTAAAGAAATAGCATAAATGGTTAATAAATGTCAGAAACCAGATAAAGGTAAATGAACAACAAAATGTACTGGAAAATGACTCACAGATGACTAAGAAGTCAGCAGATGTCCTGAAAACAACCAGAATGGACAATTTTTACATGTGCAGAAATTTCAAGGGTGGTGGCTCAACTCAAGAGTATAAAGAAGAACCAGAATATAATATAATAGTCTTTTATTTTATACAAGTCATTTGGGTGTAAACCAACGAACCAACCAGAGTAAAATGTATGCATTGATTGACACTGTATGTAAATTCAACAGTTTATAAAATTAACCTCTATTCTTTGGTCCTCTAATCATTCTGACCATGCTGTAACAGACTGCTTTTGAAGAATGCTCCCTCTAAGGCATTTTGCCAAGGAGTAATTAACTTTTTTAGAGCTGATTTTCTTTTTTGTTCTTTTCTCCCAGGGCTGAATATTTTTCCAAAAATTCACATTTTTAAAAAAAGAACAGAAAGCAATGGTTTAACACATCAAATCAACAAAAAATATTTATTTTTGACAAACGTTGCTGTCTTGTATGTTATATATATATATATATATATATATATATATATATATATATATATATATATATATTTCACAAATATATCACATACATGTTACACAGCAAGCAAAATCCTGCAAAGTATGATAACGCTCAAAGCAGCCAATTGTATGCATTGTCACATTGCACCGCTTACAATATGTGTTGCACTGGTGTCTCTTTTTCAATTGTCTGTTGCTGAAGTCAGGTTTGAACTTTTTGTCCTTGTATGTTTCAGGAAGGTAGCACTCAATCAGACTGTCTGGCACTGATCTTTGTGATGGCCTTCCTCGCTTTGTCAAAAGCACTGCAACATACCCTGCCAGCAAGCCGTCGACGACCCTCTTGTGGAAATCTGCCGCATTCATGGTGCTGTTACTGTTTGCCGGCTTGAACATTATATAACCATTTGTAAGTGCAATCTCATGCATGCGATGGTACACGGTATGGCACCACTTGGTGGACTTATGGCCATAAGCATATGACCCCAGCATCTGATCCAGTCGATCAACTCCCGCCATTTTACAGTTATACTCTTCCAGTGCAACTGGCTTATCCAGCTTCCTACCTTCTGGGTTTCCCTTTTGATTAATTAACTTTCTCACATGTATTGTTGGTGTGTACTGTAGAGAGACAAGTCACCCGTCTGACGTCATGCCATGCCACTGCCACCAAGTACAAGTGCATTTATACTACATTTAATTAAATCCCCATGACTACAGGCAGGTGATCTTCATTGAACGAATTATGCAACTTCTAAAACCAATTGGCTGCACTAGTGAAGACTGAGCTCTGTCATATTAAAATATGTGAATACTTACACAATCCATTTTTTGTGATTCATATTTAAAATTAATTTAGACCATTTCACATAGATTTGTTTTCACTTTAATGTTAAAAAGTCACTTATTGATAATTAGTGTCAAAAATTCCAAGTTAAATCCTCTGTGATTCAATGCTGTGTAACAATACAATGTGAAAACAAGGGAGTAAATACTTGTTATACACATTGTATATTTATGCATTGACCTGATCTTTAAGTAGCATCAGAAAGTAGGAACAGTTTTGAAATTTTGCACTGTCAGAATGAGTACACAGTTCCCTACACTATCATGAAAAAATATTCAGTGGTTAAAACTGGATGAATAATGGATTGATGAATACCATTATCTGAAAATGAAAAAAAAAAATTCTAGGTCCAATATGAGAAGAGACATCTTACTTTTTGCACTTTGATGTTGTAATGGTGCTGACAAGTTACATCAGCTGGGGATGAGTCACTCAAATATGAGATGACATTACATTACCAGTGGCTGGATACATATATAAATGGCATGCCTGCAAAGTTGCTTGCTTTTTTCCAACTAGGACAGCAAAAGACGAACAGTCCTTTTAAGGGTAGTGAGTCACCACAAAGAGCTATGTAAAGAGCAGAAAAACCTACCCATTGCTAACCAGCCACTTTATTAGGTACTCCTGTTCACCTGCTTGTTAACGCAAATATCTAATTAGGCAATTATATGGCAGGAACTCAATACATTTAGGCATGTAGACATTGTCAAGACGACCTGCTGAAGTTCAAATTGAGCATCAGAATTGGGAAGAAAGGTGATTTAAGTGACTTTGAACGTGGCATGGTTGTTGGTGCCATATTGGCTGGTCTGAGTATTTCTGAAACTGCTGATCTACTGGGATTTTCATGCACACCCATCTGTAGGGTTTACAGAGAATGGTCTGAAAAAGGGAGCAAATACAATAAGTCGCAGTTCTTTTGGCGAAAATGCCTTGTTGATACCAGAGGTCAGTGGAGACTATCCAGACTGGTGTGAGCTGATGGAAAGGCAACAGTAACTCAAATAACTAGTAGTTACAACAAAGATATGCAGAAGAGCATCTCTGAATGCACAACATGGTTGCCACTCCTGTAAGCTAAGAATAGGCAACTGTGGCTACAATTTGTACGGGTTCACCAAAATTGGACAATAGTAGTTTGGAAAAACATTGCCTGGTGTGATGAATCTTGATTTCTGCTGTGAAATTTGGATGGTAGAGTCAGAATTTGGCATCAACAACATAAAAGCATTGATCCATCCTGCCTTGTATCAACAAATCAGGCTGGTGGTGGTGGTGTAATGGGGTCCTTAGTACCAACTGAGTATTGTTTAAATGTCACAGTGTACCTGAGTATTGTTGCTCCCCATGTCCATCTCTTTATAACTGCAGTCTACCTTTATTTTGATGGCTACTCCCAGAAGGATAATGCCCCATGTAACAGAGTTCAAATAATCTCAAACTGGGTTCTTGAACATGACAATGAATTCACTGTACTCAGATGGCCTACACAGTCTCCAGATCTCAATCCAATAGAGCACCTTTGGGATGTGGTGGAACTGGAGAATCACATCATGGATGTGCAGCTGACAAATCTGCAGCAATTGCATGATGCTATCATGTTAATATGTACCAAGATCCCTGAGGATTGTTTTCAACACCTTGTTGAATCTATACCATGAAGAATTGTATCAGTTCTGAAGCCTCATATACATAAACAACTTCCCACCCATCACAGCAGTATTAAAAATTGAACTAGCTGTAGTTTTTAATAATTTTTAAATGAATTTTTTATAACTTTACCAATGTCAGGCTTGGGCGGCACGGTGGCGCAGTGGGTAGCGCTGTTGCCTCGCAGTTGGGAAATCTGGGGACCTGGGTTCGCTTCCCGGGTCCTCCCTGCGTGGAGTTTGCATGTTCTCCCCGTGTCTGTGTGGGTTTCCTCCGGGCACTCCAGTTTCCTCCCACAGTCCAAAGACATGCAGGTTAGGTGGATTGGCGATTCTAAATTGGCTCTAGTGTGTGCTTGGTGTGTGGGTGTGTTTGTGTGTGTCCTGCGGTGGGTTGGCACCCTGCCCAGGATTGGTTCCCCTGCCTTGTGCCCTGTGTTGGCTGGGATTGGCTCCAGCAGACCCCCGTGACCCTGTGTTCGGATTCAGCGGGTTGGAAAATGGATGGATGGATAACTACAAGAGTGAAAATACCACCAATTGACCAATGAGATATGGTTTGCACAGTTGCATATGTCTGATTTGAGTTTTCATATTCTCTCCATAGTTTTCAATCCAGGAATGGCATCTTTTGAAGCATTTGGTTGCTGCTTCACCACCTGAGGCCACAGGTCTGCCACGCCCTTGACCCTTTGCAGTTCACATACCAGGAGAAGGTGGGAGCGGAGGATGCCATCATCTATATGCTACACCGATCCCTCTCCCACTTGGACAGAGGCAGTGGTGCAGTAAGAATTATGTTTCTGAACTTCTCTAGCACCTTCAGCACCATCCAACCTCTGCTCCATAGGGACAAGCTGACAGAGAGGGGAGTAGATTCATACCTGGTGGCATGGACTGTGAACTATCTTGCAGACAGACCTCAGTATGTGTGTCTCAGGAACTGCAGGTCTGACATTGTATCAGCAACACAGGAGCGCTGCAGGGGACTGTACTTTCTCCGGTCCTGTTCAGCCTATATATATCGGACTTCCAATACAACTTGGAGTCCTGCCACGTGCAAAAGTTCACTGACGACACTGCTATCGTGGGCTGCATCAGGAGTGGGCAGGAGGAGGAGTATAGGAACCTAATTAAGGACTTTGTTAAATGGTGTGACTCAAACCACTTACACCTGAACACCAGCAAAACCAAGTAGTTGGTGGTGGATTTTAGGAGGACCAGGCCCCTCATGGACCCCGTGATCATCAGAGGTGACTGTGTGCAGAGGGTGCAGACTTATAAATACCTGGGAGTGCAGCTGGATGATAAATTGGACTGGACTGCCAATACTGATGCTCTGTGCAAAAGAGTACAGAGCCGACTATACTTCCTTAGAAGGCTGGTGTCCTTCAACATATGCAATAAGAAGCTGCACATCTTTTATCAGACGATTGTGGCGAGCGCCCTCTTATATGCGGTGGTGTGCTGGGGAGGCAGCATAAAGAAGCAGAACGCCTCACGCCTGGACAAACTGGTGAGGAAGGCAGGCTCTATTGTAGGCACAGAGCTAGACAGTTTGACATCCGTGGCAGAGCGATGGGCGCTGAGTAGGTTCCTGTCAATCATGGAGAATCCACTGCATCCACTAAACAGTATCATGTCCAGACAGAAGAGCAGCTTCAGCGACAGACTGCTGTCACTGTCCTGCCCCACTGATGGACTGAGGAAATCATTAACCCCCCCCCCATACTATGCGACTCTTCAATTTCACCCAGGGGGGTAAACATTAACATTATACAAAGTTATTGTCTGTTATACCTGCATTTTTATCACTCTTTAATGTATTCTTTTTTATCAGTATGCTGCTGCTGCTGGAGTATGTGAATTTCCCCTTGGGATTAATAAAGTATCTATCTATCTATCTATCTATCTATCTATCTATCTATCTATCTATCTATCTATCTATCTATCTATCTATCTATCTATGACAGTGCAGGTTAGTAGACACCTCTTAGACAAGTACCATGTGTAGGGTGGCATCTTGGTCACCATGTCATATAAGATTGCCCCACAGTTTTAAAGGCATCCAAGTGTTATTTAAACATAAAGGGAAGGCACAGCACTTGAGGAAAAACATTGAGCATAGATTCTCGTTAGGACTTAGCTTTGTTGGTTAAGTGTTGCCCAGTGAATTTTGTTTGTCAGTTTTAGCTTCAAATGTATCTACTTCTGGTAGTGAATGTCTGACAATTCATCTGGTATACCTTTAACACTAGAATCCCTGCAGCTAACGAAATAAACTCATAATCCAGGGCCACCTTAAATTCCATCATACCTCTCCATCAGCTTCTGTTGTTTTGTAAATGTGTCGATCAGCACAAACAGCAAGCAGCCTGCTATCCCATCCCTCCATCAACACAGTCACAGAGGAGATTCTCAGAGCTAAAATCTATTTATCCCTCATCCTCATCTGAGTTCACCTCTACTATAGCACATCTTTATTTAAAAACTAACAGTGTCAGATCAGGGGGGAGCATGAACGTGACTGAGCGAATAAAACTGAATAATAAAAAAAATGCTAACTTTTTTTTTTTAGATTTATACAGGCTGTTACAGACTCAAATTGTAATGGGTTGGGTGGTTTTCAAAACAAAAGACGCTGATGGAGAAGTGTGAAGGAATTTAAAGTGGCCCGGGATTACGAGTTTTTCATGGGCTTTGGGGATTCTAGTGTTGATAGAAGATAAAATGTCTGCCACTTTATTAGCAATACTCTGTATGGACTTTATGGAAAGTTCTAGATGGATTTGGCAGGTGACTGTGCTCCCTTGGGTGTACTAATGTCAAAACTACCCTAGATCACAACAGAAATAAAACATCACCTGTCCAACCACACAGAATAAAATATAAAGAAAATAAATGACAAAAAATGCACAAAAATAGTGCATAACATGTTCAAATATCTGTATAAGAAGACAGACAGCTGAATTTTCTAAATGAATTGAAAATATTGGAATTAACTCCGTTTGCTGTGATAATTATGTCTAATTAATGTAGACTGAAAATTTAAACATTTGTTATCTTCAGGAAAAATCTCTTGCAGTTTAGTGGGTATACATATGTAGACTTATATACCTCAGCTTTATATACTGTACATGATATATTTTAAAGCGTTCTTTGCAATAAATCAGACAACGGAGATACAAAGGAGATAAAACAAGCTGTTACCCTTTTAATATTTTCTGTTAAAGCAAAAAAATCTGTAAAGATTTTTCTCAAAATAAGTGCCTGATATAACTTAATATAACATTTGTTTCTGTATTTAATATCAACCAAATTAAACTTCAGTGACTCCTGTTCACATGATAATCGTTTTATAAAGCAGTGGAAGTTAACCTAAGGACACAATTTGTGATATTACATGATTGGAGTATTTATGCTTGTTTGCACAGTTCTTCATTACTAATATGCATGTTTAAAAATGGTAGTATGTACTATATAAGCAAACTATCAGAAGAAGTGGAGTATAGTTAACTTGTTTGCAAACATAGGAACCGAGTTTAAAACTCTCATAGAAACACTAGCACAACTTAGAAAAAACACTTAAGAAAGGCAAAACACAAATAGGCAAAACACAAATAGACATTTTTCACTTTTAATATAATTCAGTATATTGTATACATCCATTCGTAAGTAGCATTTCTGACTTCTTGCATGGTCTTGCTAATATTATATTGAACAGCTAATCAATTTCAATTCCTTTTAATGGCACAGAATATGGGCAATTTAAATAAGTCATGAAGTTGTGTCCCTAGATTCATTCCTCTTATCATGTCAATCATCTACTAGGACTGCCTGCTGTCTTATGCTCAGTACTACCTGAGTAAAGTTTCATCCTCTGAATAAGATCACGCAGGTTTGAGAATGGAATGGTAGCATAAAAAATGCCCTCTCATGTGCTCTTTTGGAACACTGTTAACCACAGGCTCATTAAACCACAATGTGCTAAGAAGCACCTCTGGGGGTCTTTTCTGCCCACTGTTATCAGGCATTTCAGTGCTTCCTCCCAGGACACTCGTTAAGTTAATTTTGAAATACCATTTTGAAATATCTGAACACCATATATTTGTTTGTTTGATTGTTTGCTTGTTTGTATGTTTAAATTTACATATTGCTTGACTTCTCATTGCAACAATAATGCTTAAAACAGTACAACACCCTACTACTACAGACATACAAGATGCCTAAAGTTTGCAAAGTTGGGGTAGGAGCTTAAACTTCATAAGCATTGGTCCTCCTCAAACATTGCATCCTTGCGCCTTTTTTCCATAATTTTTTACTTCCAACCAAGACTTAGAAGTGTAAGCAGTGTGACATAGTGGGTAAGGATTTGGACTTTGAACATTGAGTTTGTGAGTTAAAATCAAGAATGTGATCATGAGAAAGTAACTTCACCTACCTGTGCTTTCAATTGGAAAAACAAAAGAAATGTAGCCAATTGTATCTCAAATGTTGTACGTTACTTTCGATAAACCCTTCAGCCAAATAAATAAATAATAATAATAAAGTTTCTAGTTATTTAATACTGTTGTTCGGCAAAATTCAGCGAAACGTTTTTGTAGCAAATATGCTGTGTTCGCCGGTGACATTATTCACCAAATATTTTTCTGGAAATTTGCCTTGTGGCCATCATAAGCAATTATTTTTTTTACACATGCCCCTGATGATTTGTGAGGCCAGCATGAAATCACAGTCCTGTAGCAGCCATATGCAGAAATTTCACGTATGCTTACAGTAATGCTGGGAATACACAGTGTGATTTTTAGAATAAGTCGTATATGTTCTCAAACTGTGCAAGCACATTTGATCTGATTGACTTGCCATGATTTTGGTGCTCAAGCTATCTGTGTACATGGCCACAGACTTCTTAAAATGTTAACAAAAAATAGACGTGTGGGCCCATGCCTATTGCTGTATTTTGCTCTGAAAGTATAAAGAAAAGAAAAAGGTATAACTGGACACTTGAGGCACAGACAGTATGATCTGTCTATTTTACAGAGAAGACCGGACATTTTTAATCTATGTAATTTACCACTGTGTATTTTCAGTAAAGGTTTCATAAGATGCTTTTGTCATTGGCCATTTAGTTCTATGTGTGTTGCTATATGAGTATTAGATTCTTGAAATAAAAAAAGGTGAAAATGAGCATGACAATGGCAATAACCAATGTAAAATATGCACAATTAAATTTTATGGCTTTTTTTTTTGCCAATGTAGCCATCACTTAGTCACAAGCACACATCACATCCCCCAGCCCGGATTTATAGTATTGATGACTGTGCAGTGGCAGCAGAGCACCACATGGCAAATTAGCCATGCGCTCAGCAACAATTTCAAAACAAGCCTTAAAGGAGCCCTCCTCTTATCAAAAAACATAGGACATACTGTGAAATAATAAAAACAAACAAAAAAATTAGTATTTTCAAGGCTTTTCTTTCTTCTTGATGGAAGAAGAAAAAGCATCTGCACAGATATACGGGAACAAAAAATACACTCCTGCAGTGCCCAGAACCACAATTTCAAACAATGGAATGAGCCAGGCCCATGCAGCAACCACATGACACAGGCAATGTGTGCCCAAACATGGAACGTGAGCACAATGATCTCATATTTTATTAGCTTATTGCTAGTTTGCAGCCATTAGTTGTATTTTGTTTTGGTATTTTGTTTCAGCTGCATCTTTTGTTGTTTGAGGCATGGTGGTGCATTGGTTAGCATAGCTGCCTCACAGCTCAGTTTACATATTTGGCTGCGATAATTGGTTCAATATAGTTGGCAGACTTTTCCCTGCCCCCCCGGGACACTTAAAAGGACACTGTACCATTATAATCCCATCGAAACTAATTCAGTCACTCCTTCTCCATCAACTTTAATGCATTACTCTGAATTCTGTGAATATCGTGAATATTTTAATGATTACCGTAAAGTTCACTCATCAGTATAATTTTCTGAAAAATAAAAAGTTTAGAGGAAATGTCAACACAGATTTGTTATTTGTTGTACAGCATATTCATCTGTAATGTTTACCAAAAATAAGATTTTACTCTAGGCATTAGGGTGACTAACACTTGATTGGCCAATTTCAAGGTTTCAACCTTAAAAAATCAGCACATGACCTAAAAAAAAATCAGATTTTTTTTAATTGATACATTAGGGGGGAAATTATTCTTTTTTTCTGGGAAAAAAAATCCTAGAAATCCCCTATTCCATGCACAACTGATATTTTCACAAAAAACTACAGGAGCCTCAAAATGTAATGAATGAACATATGCATAATTATATTTGTAAGTATATGCAGGGCTGTGAGTCTTTCCATTAGGAACTGTACCACTGCATTGAACTGAATATTGTTCTAGTGAGCTAATATCTAAATCTAAGAATGATTGCCAGTGTTTTTGACATATTACTTAATGAAGTTTCATTTTCACAGGTTTCAAAAAATGTTAAAAAAGTGCTATTCTTTTACACCTACATTGAATGGAAACTTGAAAAAAAACCTATTGTTCCATCCAACCAAATTGTACCCACTGTGTGTTTATTTTAATGGACATGATTAGTGAGATGTACAATTTTGAAGCAACTCACGAATTCTTCTATAGATTCTTCCATCCATCCATCCAAATATTTTTAATCTTAGACTGCAGATCACGTTTTTCACGTTTATGTTATGAATATGTTACAATTAATACAGTTTAGGTCTTCTAATGTTCTATAAAACTACTCAAGGGCTGTCCCACTTGTCATTTTTTGTATCCTTTGCCATCTCCACAGAGATAGTGATCTCAGTTATTTACAGATTTTATCACTATATGTGGTTATGTTTAACTTCATTTACTGTATTTAGCATTCATATTATATTCATATTATATTAGATTATTGTTATATTCATATCATGGAGTCCCGAATGAGGCACATTACCTGCATTGTGAGGGAGCGTCAGTTACAGCACTACGGCCATGTGGCACATTTCCCCAAGGGTTATCCAGCTCATAAGATCCTCATTGTTGGGGACCCGAGTGGCTGGACCAGGCCAAGGAGTCACCCACGCAACACCTGGCTGTGGCAGATAGAGGGTCATTTCCAGAGGGTGGGATTGGACCGCGTGTCTGCCTGGGGGGTTGCCAACCGGGATTTTGAGTTGTTTCGCCATGTAGTGGGTGCGGCAACGCACTGTACCAGTGCATGCTCCCCAACTTGACTTAACTTGCATTCATATTAATTCTATTTTGTTACAATAAAGTATCTATCTATCTATCTGAAACATCATTTTTATTAATATTCATCCAACCATTTTCCAGATCATATTTGAAAACTGGATTGCAGAAGGTTGAAAATTATCCCAGCAATTCTAGATAAGGTATTAGTCTGTCACTGGGCACGCTTACACCTACACACATTTACTTATACCATGCCAACTGTTGCAACTTCATACATATGAGCATGCACATGTATTAGCTTGTTCCAAAAACACAGAAATGTCATTCTTCCCAGAGTCTGTCCTCCAGAGGTTCTTAGAACTATATAATCAGCCAAGAAAATGGCCCAAGGTGGTTGTTCTATAGTCTCACTGCTTAGGACATCTGGTATTTCTTTAATTCCAGCTACTCTTGACTTCGGTCTTAGCCTCATAAAGCATATCGTTCACTGGCCTAATATACTTCCAAAGAGCCTTTTTTCCTATATACATCTACACACCTCTTGCCACAGCACCCTGCCACATGTTTTTTCCAGGTCTATAAATGCTACATAAATGGTTCTCTCCATACTATTCTATCACTTGCCTTAAAGTGAAAATACCATCACTTGTTCCTCTTCTGGACATAAAACCAAACTGTTATCCCTCTCAACATTTTCCTAATATTTTTTATCATTTTTATTTGTGTGGGACACATATTTTATGCCATGTTAGTTTCCACAGCCCTGTATTTCACCTTTCTTGTTGTAAAAAGAGATGAGCACACACTCTGTCCATGCATCTGACATCCTTTCTTCATTGTAAATCTTACTCATTAAATCCCATAGTAGATCTCCCCCTCCTCACCAAGACTTTTCCAGACTTCCACTATCTCATTTTTAAGTCAATATGCATTGTGGAAATATCTTCTTTAAAAACAAAACAAAGCATCACAAAAAAGAAGTTTTGGGGACCGTCCCTGTATATTGTCCAACGGACAAGAAAAAACCACAAAAAGAAACGTTATGGTGATCAAAAGCAATTTGTATAAGCAGTTTATCATTTACAGTGGGAAAATGGCGTTTTTGTACAGTAAAAGAAAATGGTTGCAGGAAATGGTTGGCAGGATCTAACGTCAAAGTGGTGAGACGGAAGCAACATCATCTAACAGAAAACAGGAAGTGATGTCATCGGGTGTTGCTGGAAGTGACGTCATAACGGGCAACGGAAGTGATGTCCCGGCAACCTTCTTGGAATCCGGAAGTAGCTTTCTTATTTTTCTTCGGTTTTCCTGCGAGAAGAATGGGAGATTTAGGTAAGTACCATGTGACAAACCCCTGTCTCGCGATATTTCACTCACCTTTAGGCTTTTTGACTGCCTCCTAAGCGCACGTGTGTGAAAGCATTCAGTTCAATATTTAAAACTGTAAAGTTTGTGGGAGAGACTTTCTAGCAATGCACCTTCCACAATTCAATACGCTGCAATCTCCAAAGCCATTTTGGGCCAGTAAAACTGGTCCTTAATAAGTTCTGTGGTTCTGTCAATGCCCAGGTGCCCAGTGTCATCATGCAGAGACTTCAATATCATGGGCTTATACTGAGCAGGTAAAACCAACTGGTCCACCTCTTTTCCAAGGGGTCTTTTGGTGACTCTGCACAGGAGATCCTGCTTGATCTTGAGCTTTGAGCTTTCTCTCTGCAACAGAGCAACATCAGAGTATGTCTGGGAGTAGGGGCATCTTTACCCGTTTTCACTTGCTGCCATAAACTGCCAATGACTGGGTCTGAGCGTTGGGCTTTGAACAGATCTTTGTGGCTAAGCTTTTCGAGTGAACTCAAGACTATTTATGTGAGGTGAGCATTCACAGCAGGAATGGTATCAGGTGTAGCACCAAGCTGATCAATAAATTGGCTGCTGCATTTTGTGGCCTCCCATATAGTGATCTAACAACACAGGGCTTTGACTCTAGAGGGGGAGACATTTAACCAGTCTTCCTGTGTCTCTTGCAGATTTCTCAACAGCAGGTCAGCATCAATATTTTCCCATCCAGGCTTATACTGGATGTTAAAGTCATAGGCCGAAAGTGCGGCTAACCATCGGTGACTGGTGGCATTCAGCCTAACGGTTGTCAAAACATATGTGAGCGGGTTATTATCCCTCCTGACTGTGAACTTTGCCCCATACAAGTAGTCATGGAACTTGTCAACTACTGCTCATTTCAAAGCTAGAAATTCTAACTGGTGGACAGGCTAGTTTCTTTCAGCTTGACTCAATTTTCAACTGGCAAAGGCAACTGGGTGAAGTCCTTCGGGATACTGTTGGTTTAGCACAGCCCCTAATCCGTTCAGGCTTGTATCTACATGCAGAATGTATGGCTTGGTGGGGTCTGCAAACACCAATACAGGTGCATGAGTAAGCTTTTGAATTATTTGGTGAAAGGCGTCATTGCAAGCTGATGTCCAACGGTTGCCAAAGGGCTCATCTACCTTGAAGTAATTACGTTTCTTTTCTTTAGCTACCACCTTTCTTTTTTGTTGAGTAGGGGGGGTAACCTTTGGTCAACTCAGTGAGAGGGCGTATGATGGCAGAATAATTCTCAATGAACCGCCTATAATATCCACAAAATCCTAAGAAGGACCTGAGTTGCTTTAAGTCGGTGGGCTTCTTCCACTGAGTGACAGTGCTCACTTTCTCAGGGTTTGTAGCTACTCCAGAGGCAGAGACAATTTGTCCCAAAAAATTTCACTTAGGGTTGGCAGAATTGGCATTTGTCAATGGAAATTTTAAGACCACATTCTTTCAATCGATCTAACACTTTAAGGAGACATTCTTCATGCTCCTCCAGCGTCTTCCCAAACACAATGAGGTCATCCAGGTACACTAAGACTTGAAGCAGGTTCATGTCTCCGACAGCTCTCTCCATCAATCGTTGGAAGGTGGCTGGAGCACCAGTTATACCTTGGGGCATTCTATCAAACTGATAAAAACCAAGAGGACAAATAAAGGCTATCTTTTCCTTGTCTGCCTCCGACATTTCCACCTGATAGTACCCACTTCTCAAATCCAGAACAGAGAACCATTTACTCCCTGTCAGGCAGTCAAATGCATCATCTATGCGTGGCATGATATACTGGTCTGGAATGGTTCTTACTAGGACAATAGGGGATGCATATGGGCTTCGCGACTCTTTGATTATCCCCACTGCCAGAAGCTCTTGAAGATACTTCCGGACGTCTTCAATGTCAGCAGGTGCAATTCTGCGTGACCTCTCCCTGAATGGTCGAGAGTCTTTTAGTCTTATGTGATGGGTCACACCCTTCGTCAGGCCCACATCCCACTCATCCAAAGAGAAAACATCCGCTCTTTCCGATAGCTTTGTGGATAACCGAGTCTTCCATGTCTCTGGGATGGGTGACTCACCAAAATTGAACAGCTTGGGGTCAATGAAGGTTTTAAGAGAATAATCTTTCTTAATCTCAGTGACAGTATCCACTAAGTAAACTTGGGCTAACACTGTACCTGCTGGTATAGCAGTCTCCTTTTGGGTCTCATTTCTCAGCACAAGGGTAAAGTTGTTAACATCCATGGCTGAGGGTGTAAGCTCAGCTGGAGGAGCCAGTACACCAGTGGGAAGGTTGGTGGTCTCTCTCTCTCTCTCTCTCATTTTTCCTAGGGCACGAAGCGGAAGCAAAAGCAGAAGCGGACAATGGCCGACAGTGAGGTGAATCGCATTGCAACTGTAGTCGAGGAACTCCAGGCACTCGATGAACAGATTCAGAATCTTCTGTCCAGACGAAGATACCTCAGAGATCTGAAGGCTCGGCTGTTGGATAAACCGTCCTCGCCATCTGTTATCGGCGTAACATCAACCCCGCGTTGTGCCGCGCAAGTCACCTTCACCCCTGCGCCTCGTAGGAGCGACACCGATGATGACCTCGGTGTATTTCAGCTATGCAGGCGGGGGTTCAAGGCCAGAACACCTCCATCGGCACAGGCAAGCATCGTAACCCAGAACCGGTTTGACCCTCTAAGCATCCCCAGTTCCCCTTCAGCTCCTGGTGATGTAATTGTGGTAGGTGATTCTATTGTTAGGAACCTCAATATCACTTGCCCTAATAGAAAATCTTTTGTTTCTTGTTTTCCCGGTGCTCGTGTCCGAGATGTGACGAGACGTGCACCGGCGATCTACAAGAACAGGGCAGTTGGAGCCATTGTTATACATGCTGGCGTAAACGACATAAGGCACCGACAGTCGGAGATCCTCAAGGCAGACTTCACTGCATTAATTAAAGACACAAAGGAGAGGACCCCATCGGCAAAGATATTCATCTCGGGTCCACTCCCTCTCGTCAGACGATCAAACGAGTATTACAGTCGTCTGCTTGGTTTAAACAACTGGCTGCAGGGCTTCTGCAAGAATCAAGACATCGGGTTCATTAACAACTGGGACCTCTTTTGGGAAAGACCGCGTTTCTTCAAGCAAGATGGCCTGCATCCGAACAGCTTCGGCGCCCGGGTCCTCTCCGAAAACATATCGAAGGTAATTCGTTTATCTTGACTATCTATCTCTGCTTTTAACCCCTTCCGAAATGCCACTCCTGTGTTTGGTCATGATAATTGTTTAAAAAATCTTCCATAAAAGTGCGCAACATAAATACTGTAATAACCAATCTTAATGCACATAGAAAATCTAGGCAATACGGCATAAACGCCAATAATTTAATTAAAGTTACTACTTTAGATGAACAATGTATTAAAACTGTAAAAACAGATCATAGATTAAACAAAAAATACACACAGAGCGGCGCTAATAAAAATAACTTAATTCCTGTTCCCTATATCAATAACGCACATAGTATTCATCTCTGCTCCTCCGAAACATTGAATATGGCACTATTAAATATTAGAGCTTTAACTAACAAGACGTTTTTTATCAACGACATTATTAGTGAAAAAAAAAAAGATTTTATTGCACTAAGTGAAACGTGGCTTAGCTCAGATGGCGCAGCTGTTTTAATCGAATCTGCGCCTCCGGATTACAGTTTTACTCGTGCTGATCGCCAAGGAAAGAGAGGTGGCGGATTAGCAAACATTTACTCTAGCAGGTTAAAATGTAAAAATATCAGTTTTGGTAAGTTCAAGTCTTTTGAGTATCTCGCCATTGTTATTCAGGGAGATTCTCACGTTCTAGTATTATCCGTGTATAGATCTCCTAAATTCAACGCGTCTTTCTTTGAGGAATTCTCTGACTTGATGTCAATCTTAATTACGAACTATGACGCACTCTTAATAGTCGGCGACTTTAATTTTCATGTAGATAATCAATGTGACCAAAAAGTAAAAGAATTTATGAACCTCCTGGACTCTTTTGATTTGAGACAGCTCGTTAATCAGCCTACACATAAAGCAGGTCATACGTTAGACTTAGTAATTACTAAAGGACTAAAAGTTGATATAAAGCAGGTCATTGATACGGGTCTTTCAGACCATTTTCTTCTACTTTTTAATATAGAAATAATGATAGAAAACACTCATGAGAAGCATATTGTTAAAAAACGCTTCTTTGACTCATCAGCAACTTTAAAACTTACAAACATTCTAACCAATCAGTCCGTTTATAGTGCCAACTATAATAGCGAGGAGAATGTAAATAGTAAGGTGGAAAGATTTAATACTAAAGTGAGGGCTGCTGTTGACATAGTTGCACCTGAAAAGACAGTTAAAAAATCTTCTAGCATTGTTATACCTTGGAAGACCCAAAGAGTGTCTGATTTAAAGAGAACATGCCGTAGAGCTGAGCGTAAATGGAGGAAAACTAAACTAACTATTGACTATGAGATATTAAAAGTTAAAATAACAGAATACAATAACACAGTCCGTCTTGAGAGGCGCTGCTATTTCTCTAAGATTATAAATAACAATGCTAGTAATCCCAGAGTCTTATTTTCGACAATTGATCATCTGTTAAACCCAGGTAACTCAAAGGAATGCCTCCTAAGTACTTCCAGTAAAACCTGTGAGGCTATCGCTGTATTTTTCAATCAAAAAATTAATGATATTAGAAATAACATAGTATATCTCCCCAACACTAAGGATCCTCCGAAACCCCAGTACTCCATAATAAATAAATTAGAGTCTTTCACTAGGATAGATTTACCTGATTTACATAAAATAATTTCTCAAATGAAACCATCCACCTGTGCCCTTGACCCAATACCAACAAATTTTTTCAAAGAAGTATCGGGTGTGCTTATTGATAATGTTCTTGACATAGTAAATTCGTCATTAGATACGGGGGTCTTCCCAGACTGTCTTAAGACTGCGGTAGTTAAACCCCCTACTTAAGAAAAATAATCTCGACCCCTCTGCTCTTGAAAATTATAGACCCATCTCTAACCTGCCTTTCTTAAGTAAAATTCTAGAGAAGGCAGTCATTATGCAGTTAAATGAGCACCTCAATAAACATGCTATTCTTGATAAATTTCAGTCAGGTTTTAGAACAAATCACAGCACAGAAACTGCACTCGTTAAAGTAGTAAATGACTTGCGGGTAAATGCAGACAGAGGCCATTTATCTGTTCTCATCCTCTTAGATTTGAGTGCCGCATTTGACACCATTGATCATAATATTCTTAAGAATCGCCTTAGTCAATGGGTGGGCCTCTCTGGCAGTGTCTTAAATTGGTTTGAATCCTACCTGGCAGGGAGAAAATTCTTTGTTAGTTGTGGTAATTATAACTCAAAGACACATGATATTCTATATGGTGTTCCACAAGGCTCTATCCTGGGTCCGCTGCTCTTCTCAATCTACATGCTTCCATTAGGTCAGATTATCTCGGGACATAACGTGAGCTACCACAGCTATGCTGATGACACACAGCTGTATTTATCAATAGCACCTGATGACCCCAAATCTCTTGATTCGCTAACACAATGTCTAACCTGTATCTCAGAATGGATGAATAGTAACTTTCTCAAATTAAATAAAGAAAAAACCGAAATCTTAGTGATTGGCAATAATGGATACAATGAGGCTATTAGAAATAAACTGGATGCATTAGGATTAAAAGTCAAATCGGAGGTAAAAAGCTTAGGGGTAACCGTTGATTGTAATCTGAATTTTAAATCGCATATTAATAAGATCACTAGGACAGCATTTTTTCACCTAAGGAACATAGCAAAAGTTAGACCTCTTATATCATCGAAAGATGCAGAGAAATTAGTTCATGCGTTTGTCTTTAGTCGGCTAGATTACTGTAATGCACTCCTCTCAGGACTACCCAAAAAAGACATCAATCGTTTGCAATTAGTGCAGAATGCAGCTGCTAGAATCCTTACCAGGAAAAGAAAATCCGAACACATTTCTCCAGTTTTGATGTCACTACACTGGTTACCTGTGTCATTCAGAATTGACTTTAAAATTCTGCTTATGGTTTATAAAGCTTTAAATAATCTCGCCCCGTCTTATATATCGGAATGTCTGACACCTTATATTCCAAATCGCAACCTCAGATCCTCAACTGAGTGTCTCCTTAGAATTCCAAGAGCAAAACTTAAAAGAAGTGGTGAGGCGGCCTTCTGCTGTTATGCACCTAAAATCTGGAATAGCCTGCCAGTAGGAATTCGCCAGGCTAATACAGTGGAGCACTTTAAAAAACTGCTGAAAACACATTACTTTAACATGGCCTTCTCATAACTTCACTGTAATTTAATCCTGACACTCTGTATATCCAATTCATTATAATAACTATTCATTCAAAATTTGTACTAACCCCTACTCTCTCTTCTGTTTCCTTTTCCGGTGTCCTATTGGTGGTGGCTTGTGCCACCACCATCTACCCAAAGCACCATGATGTTCCAACAATGATGGATGGATTAAAAGCCAGAAGTCTGTATAACCATCAGCATCAAGTGACTCTGTGAGAACCCTAACTACAAAGAGGACTATTTCATTTATGTTAGGTAGAATGCCCAAAGGGGACTGGGCGGTCTCGTGGCCTGGAACCCCTACAGATTTGATTTTTTTCTCCAGCCTTCTGGAGTTTTTTTTTGTTTTTTCTGTCCACCCTGGCCATCGGACCTTACTCCTTTTTATGTTAACTAAGGTTGTCTTATTTTAATTTCTTATTTGTCTTTTATTCTTCTTTTCTTCATTATGTAAAGCACTTTGAGCTACTTTTTGTATGAAAATGTGCTATATAAATAAATGTTGTTGTTGTTGTTGTTGTTATCAGCCTCTACTATCAGGATATTTTTCCCCATAGGCAGCTGCTGCTCTAATTGCAGAGAGCATTTTGCATGCCTCCAGCTGGGATGGTAAGCAGGCCTGGCCCTTTCCACTTCACTTGCCCAACTACACACATATGTGGATCGTTGGGTAATGCTGGCTTTTCTGGAGTGAGAGCAGATACTTTTAGAGAATGAGCTCCATCATTTTCATCAAGCTCTTCACAGCAAATCAACAGAGATCGTAGTTTCTTGGAGTTAGTTCCAATAATGACAGGCACTGGATTGGGGCTCTTTGGATCTGGACATATTAAGGCCAGCACTGAGACGGTCTCTGTAGCCCCTTTTGACTTGGTGGAAAATTCTAGATCAACTAAAACATATCCTTTGTATGGGTAGTCAGAGTCACTCAGGCCCCATATAGCCAAATTTGTGACTGGTTGAACTGGCACATGGGGAAGATAGCTTGAATATCAACTCTCAAATATAATAGTGACTGTGGAGCCACTGTCAATTAGTGCTCTGCAAGGCTGTCCCTCAATGGTCACATCAGCCATCATGGAGGGGCCAATCAAACCTTTAGGAATGCCATCAGGTTGAGGGGCCTGAACTGTGCTTTGGTTGACAGAGCTCACTTCCTTAGATTCTGTTGCACTTTTAGTTACCAAATTTTTAGCAGAGTTCTCAGGGGCACTGCAATTGGTGACAATATGGCTATTCTCTCCACATCGGTAGCAGAAGTAGTTTTCCAACTCTTTTGCAGCATATGGTTTTTCTGCTTTGTATTTATTTTTCCACTCTTTCTTTTGGGGTTCTCTTATTACAGAACTGTGTGACACAGACATTACAGTTAATGTAAAAAAACAACCAGTAAACATTATTAAGGGGAATATTGTATTACAGTATATGAGCCTAGGGCTACATATCTTTTTCCTACTTTCAGTATTCCCAACAATATCTCTCCTTTGTGTTAATATATTTGGCAAATAGAAAACCTTTTTGTTATTACTTTCAGCTTCCTTAATCAGCACTCCGTGTTTGGGGGTTGACTTGAGAGTACTTTTACTTGTAACATGTGATGACAGAGAAAAAATGCAAGATTTTAAGTGTTGTGATAAGGGGTTCTTCCCATTCCCTAGCCCAAAACAGCTTTTCTGAAGGGTATAGAATACTGTATATTAAGATATTATTTTTATAACTAAAAACACCAATTGATGGGATGAGGTTCATGGGTTTCCGAAATAAAATAATTCTGCACTCTTGGTAGCTCATCTGAGCCTTGCTCTGTTTAATTTACAGCATGTCCCCAGCTTCCTCAGGTAAAAACTCCTAATTACCACTAATCAGTATGGACAAATTCTCCCGGCTTTCTTACTTTACCATTACTTCTTTCTCTCTCTCTTTCTTATTTAAATTGCCTATTATGCCATATTGTGCCAGTATTTGTTTCAGGCAGGTTTTGATTGGTACCTCACATCAAATAACGACAAGATTCTGTTTTGGTTACTTCTAAAAAGACAGAGCAGAGATCACAGTTTCCTTGGTTTTATCAGCTAAAAGAAAACTAATCCAAGCAATAAACATGCAAACATTAAAAAGATTCCAGTTACTATCGCTAAGCTACACAGCATGAAAACAATTAAATTTGAATAATTTTAATATTTTGAGTGCACATTAATGGTCAGTTGTTTCATTAAAAATAAATATTTACCTATCTTTTTAAAATGTACTTCATGGAAATAATGAGCAACCTCAGCTTCATTCTGCGAAATGTATTAGTTTCTTGTTTGAATAAATTGAAATTAAAAATGCAACAGTGTCAACATTTAAAAAATATGAATCCATATTTTAAATTGTACTTTAAAATGATAATTTGATTACATCTATATAAAATGTAATATTTCTCAAAAAGAGGAATTAACTCAAGTTTAAGAATATTCATTTTATTTTTTATATTACATTGAAGAGAATGGTTTAATGATTTTCTTGTAGTTTCAAAAACTTAACAACAGGAAAGTACATTTGATAAGGTGTGTAATTATTATGAATATTCAACACTAAACCATAGTTCTCCAATATTTATTTAATTGTGCAAAACACCATATTGTGATTAGCAAACCATATAATTTGAAGCTAGATGATCGTGAAATGGAAATACGTTTTTGGGATAAGTGATGCAGGGTTAATTAATAACAATCCTCAAAAAGACTAATAAGGTATTTTCTGTGCAGAGTGATGGACCTTAATGAGCAAAGAATGAATATTCAGGTTGTAAATAGTTGTAAAGGATGATTGTCTTTGATGAGCCAGAAATGATAATTGCTCTCAATGAGTTATATGACAAGCAGTCATTAAAACAAGATTTCTGCCGTATTGGCAGAATTGTCTAAGCAGGTTCAAGGGTGCATAATTGCTCAGACTGTACTGTTTATTATTATTTTTCTGTAATAACTTTACATAACCTTTTAAGATTTTTTTAATCTAATTTAAATGCATTCGGCAGATCAGTGAATTATTTTTGAACTCTTCTTAACAGCAGTCATTGTACTTGATACATACTGTTCATAATGGTGAGCTGAATGACTTCAGGCCTGTCGCCCTGACCTCACATGTGATGAAGACCATGGAGCAGCTGCTACTTCACCACCTGAGGCCACAGGTCCGCCACGCCCTCAACCCTCTGCAGTTCGCATACCAGGAGAAGGTGGGAGCAGAGAATGCCATCATCTATATGCTACACCGATCCCTCTCCCACTTGGACAGAGGCAGTGGTGCAGTAAGAATTATGTTTCTGGACTTCTCTAGCGCCTTCAACACCATCCAACCTCTGCTCCTTAGGGACAAGCTGAAAGAGATGGGAGTAGATTCTTACCAGGTGACATGGATCGTGGAGTATCTTACAGACAGACCTCAGTATATGCGTCTCGGGAACTGCAGGTCTGACATTGTGGTCAGCAGCACAGGAGCGCCATAGGGGACTGTGCTTTCGCTAGTCCTGTTCAGCCTATATACATCGGACTTCCAATACAACTCGGGTCCTGCCACGTGCAAAAGTTCACTGACGACACTGCTATTGTGGGCTGCATCAGGAGTGGGCAGGAGGAGGAGTATAGGAACCTAATTAAGGACTTGGTTAAATGTTGCGATTCAAACCACCTACACCTGAACACCAGCAAAACCAAGGAGCTGGTGGTGGATTTTAGGAGGACCAGTCCCCTCATGGACCCCATGATCATCAGAGGTGACTGTGTTAAGAGGGTGCAGACCTATAAATACCTGGGAGTGCAGCTGGATGATAAATTGGACTGGACTGCCAATACTGATGCTCTGTGCAAGAGAGGACAGAGCCGACTATACTTCCTTAGAAGGCTGGCGTCCTTCAACATATGCAATAAGATGCTGCAGATGTTCTATCAGACGATTGTGGCAAGCGCCCTCTTCTATGCGGTGGTGTGCTGGGGAGGCAGCATAAAGAAGAAGGACGCCTCACGCCTGGACAAACTGGTGAGGAAGGCAGGCTCTATTGTAGGCACGGAGCTAGACAGTTTGACATCTGTGACAGAGCGGTGAGCACTGAGCAGGCTCCTGTCAATCATTAGGTTTAGGTTTAGGTTTCTTTATTTAATCATGGAGAGTCCACTGCATCCACTAAACAGTATCATCTCCAGACAGAGGAGCTGCTTCAGTGACAGACTACTGTCAATGTCCTGCTCCACTGACATATTGAGGAGATCGTTCCTCCCCCACACTATACGACTCTTCAGTTCCACCAGGGGAGGGGGGTAAACGTTAACATTATGCAAAGTTATTGTCTGTTATACCTGCATTTTTATCACTCTTTAATTTAATATTGTTTTTATCAGTATGCTGCTGCTGGAGCATGTGAATTTCCCCTTGGGGATTAATAAAGTATCTATCATCTATCTATCTATCTATCTATCTATCTATCTATCTATCTATCTATCTATCTATCTATCTATCTATCTATCTATCTATCTATCTATCTATCTATCTATCTGATAAATACAGTGACCACTGGCCAAAGGATTGTTGTGACTACACTTTAAAACTTACAAGAAGACTTTAATGATGTATTTCAAAGCTAAGCTAAAAACATTTGACATTTGAACAATACATTCGTAAAATACATCATTACCTTTTTTTAACAGCTTACTATTTTATTCCTCAAGTATGGCAGCTTCGGGATGAATCACATAAAGTGGCAGGCATGAATCTTCCATTGATTTACCTAGTTCACGACATAATGTGAGTTCAGATATTCTGTATTTTATTTCTAGTTTGAAAAAAGCTTTTAAAGGCTTTTATGTATACTGTAAAATATGAAAAACATTTGGATTAAAAATGGATTAATTCTTGCACTTAGGCATAAGAAAAAAACTCCCTATGGGATAAAAAACACTTTTTTCATTCACCATAATTCAAATGCTTCCTTAAATATTCTGATGTAACCAATAGTTCTCTACTTACCTTGAAGAAATCACTCAGCACATCATCATTTGATATAAAAAACAACCTTTATGGCAAATAATGATGGCAAACAGTGACTTGGGAAATATAGGTGTCATCAGCTAGATGATAAAAAAATCATTTTCACTAAAACACTGACAAAAGATTGTTTTTACTACCAGTGGGGGGAATTTGAAAAAATGTGTGTAAAATGTTGGTGCCACAATTTAATCAAGTCAAAAAAAAACATTTTCTTTATGGCAGGGGTTAGGTTAAATATCAGAGTTGTTACTACCAAAGTCAAAAATCAGGAATAAAAATAGAAAGCATCAAAAAAATACAGAAACCAGACTAGAAATTCAAAGATAAAAACAAAATCGACAGTTCCTGAATATGAAGCAAAAAAAGGAAGAAAATGGTCTTAAATGTTTCCAACAGAGAAGGAAAAATACAAATTGTTTCAGAGCAATAATTTCATTGGTGCTGCTGGGTACAATGACAAACATATCTTTTCCACAAAGGCCAGTAAGCCATTGAGAGCAGATATAAGACAGCTCCCATTTTGGCAGTCACATTGATAACTGAACACTAAAGAAAGAAAAAAGTCAGCCACCACTTGGATCATCTGTCAGTTTGGGGTAAAAACAAGACATAGACAACAGTTGCTACACATAACAATTTAGAAATAAGTATCTTCTGAGCATTTACAAGCTGGACCAACATAAGCCTCCTCCTTATAGGATTAATGACCAAATAGAAACACAACAACCTTTATTGTTTGTCTGGCTTAATGAACATTGAACAGAATGGAGGCTGACAAGGATGGTATAAGATAGATGACATTTAAATGACAGTCACCCTGCATAAAAAGATAACAACTAGGCAACCACACAGACAAAACAAAAAAACAGATGCTAAATGACGTATTCAGCAGACATCAGAAACAAAACAGGCAAGACCAAGATAGAGATCAATCCCTTCCCATGGGCTCACCACCTATGGGAGGGGCCAAGGAGGTCAGGTGCAGTGTGAGTTGGGTGGTGGCCGAAGGCGGGGACCTTGGCGGTCCGATCCTCGGCTACAGAAACTGGCTCTTGGGACGTGGAATGTCACCTCTCTGAAGGGGAAGGAGCCTGAGCTAGTGCGCGAAGTTGAGAGGTTCCGGCTAGATATAGTCGGACTCACCTCGACGCACAGCTTGGACTCTGGAACCAATCTCCTTGAGAGGGGCTGGACTCTCTACCACTCTGGAGTTGCCCCCGGTGAGAGGCGCCGAGCAGGTGTGGGTATACTTATTGCCCCCCAACTTGGAGCCTGTACATTGGGGTTTACCCCGGTGGACGAGAGGGTAGCCTCCCTTCGCCTTTGGGTGGGGGGACGGGTCCTAACTGTTGTTTGTGCGTATGCACCGAACAGCAGTTCGGAGTACCCACCCTTTTTGGAGTCCCTGGAGGGGGTGCTAGAGGGCATACCTTCTGGGGACTCCCTCATTCTGCTGGGAGACTTCAATGCTCACGTTGGGCAATGACAGTGAGACCTGGAAGTGCGTGATTGGGAGGAATGGCCCCCCTGATCTGAACCCGAGCGGTGTTTTGTTATTGGACTTCTGTGCTCGTCACGGATTGTCCATAACGAACACCATGTTCAAGCATAGGGGTGTTCATATGTGCACTTGGCACCAGGACACCCTAGGCCTCAGTTCGATGATCGACTTTGTGGTCGTGTCGTCGGACTTGCGGCCACATGTCTTGGACACTCGGGTGAAGAGAGGGGCGGAGCTGTCAACTGATCACCACCTGGTGGTGAGTTGGCTTCGATGGTGGGGGAGGATGCCGGTCAGGCGTGGTAGGCCCAAACGTGTTGTGAGGGTCTGCTGGGAACGTCTGGCAGAGCCCCCTGTCAGAAGTAGCTTCAACTCCCACCTCCGGCAGAACTTCGACCACATCCCGAGGGAGGTGGGGGACATTGAGTCCGAATGGGCCATGTTCCGTGCCTCTATTGTTGAGGCAGCTGACCGGAGCTGTGGCCGTAAGGTGGTCGGTGCCTGTCGTGGCGGCAATCCCCGAACCCGCTGGTGGACACCGGCGGTGAAGGATGCCGTCAAGCTGAAGAAGGAGTCCTACAGGACCCTTTTGTCCTGTGGGACCCCGGAGGCAGCTGATAGGTACCGGCAGGCCAAGCGGAATGCGGCTTTGGTGGTTGCTGAGGCAAAAACTCGGGCGTGGGAGGAGTTTGGGGAGGCCATGGAGAATGACTTTCGGACGGCTTCGAGGAGATTCTGGTCCACCATCCGGCGTCTCAGGAAGGGGAAGCAGTGCAGTGTCAACACTGTATATGGTGGGGATGGTGCGCTGCTGACCTCGACTCGGGACGTTGTGGGTCGGTGGGGGGAATACTTCGAAGACCTCCTCAATCCCATTAACATGCCTTCCAATGAGGAAGCAGAGCCTGGGGACTCAGAGGTGGGCTCCCCCATCTCTGGGACTGAGGTCACCGAGGTGGTCAAAAAACTCCTTGGTGGCAGGGCCCCGGGGGTGGATGAGATACGCCCGGAGTTCCTCAAGGCTCTGGATGTTGTAGGACTGTCTTGGCTGACACGCCTCTGCAACATCGCATGGATATCAGGGACAGTGCCTCTGGATTGGCAGACCGGGGTGGTGGTCCCCCTCTTTAAGAAGGGGGATCGGAGGGTGTGTTCCAACTACAGAGGGATCACACTCCTCAGCCTCCCTGGAAAAGTCTATTCAGGGGTCCTGGAGCGGAGGGTCCGTCGGATAGTCGAGCCTCGGATTCAGGAGGAACAGTGTGGTTTTCGTCCCGGTCGCGGAACAGTGGACCAGCTCTATACCCTTAGCAGGGTCCTGGAGGGTGCATGGGAGTTTGCCCAACCAGTCTACATGTGTTTTGTGGACTTAGAAAAGGCATTCGACCGTGTCCCTCGGGGAATCCTGGGGGGGGGTACTCCGAGAGTATGGGGTACCGGCCCCCCTGATAAGGGCTGTTCAGTCCCTGTACGATCGGTGCCAGAGCTTGGTCCGCATTGCCGGCAGTAAGTCGAACCCGTTTCCAGTGAGAGTTGGACTCCGCCAGGGCTGCCCTTTGTCACCGATTCTGTTCATAACTTTTATGGACAGAATTTCTAGGCGCAGCCAGGGTGTTGAGGGGGTCCGGTTTGGTGGGCTCAGGATTGGGTCACTGCTTTTTGCAGATGATGTTGTCCTGTTTGCTTCATCAGGCCGTGATCTTCAGCTCTCTCTGGATCGGTTTGCAGCCGAGTGTGAAGCGGCTGGGATGAGAATCAGCACCTCCAAATCCGAGACCATGGTCCTCAGCCGGTAAAGGGTGGAGTGCCCTCTCAGGGTTGGTAGCGAGATTCTGCCCCAAGTGGAGGAGTTCAAGTATCTCGGGGTCTTGTTCACGAGTGAGGGAAGAATGGAGCGTGAGATCGACAGGCGGATCGGTGCGGCATCCGCAGTAATGTGGGCATTGCATCGGTCTGTCGTGGTGAAAAAGGAGCTGAGCCGCAAGGCGAAGCTCTCAATTTACCAGTCGATCTATGTTCCTACCCTCACCTATGGTCATGAGCTATGGGTAGTGACCGAAAGAACGAGATCGCGAATACAAGCGGCTGAAATGAGTTTCCTCCGCAGGGTGTCTGGGCTTTCCCTTAAAGATAGGGTGAGAAGCTCAGTCATCCGGGAGGGGCTCAGAGTAGAGCCGCTGCTCCTCCGCATCGAGAGGAGTCAGATGAGGTGGCTCGGGCATCTGATCAGGATGCCTCCTGGACGCCTCCCTGGTGAGGTGTTCCGGGCACGTCCAACCGGGAGGAGGCCCCGGGGAAGACCCAGGACACGCTGGAGGGACTATGTCTCTCGACTGGCCTGGGAACACCTTGGGATTCTCCCGGAAGAGCTAGAAGAAGTGGCCGGGGAGAGGGAAGTCTGGGCATCTCTGCTCAAGCTGCTGCCCCCGCGACCCGACCTCGGATAAGCGGGAGACAATGGATGGATGGATGGAAGATAGAAATCAGCTATGGAGAGGGGGGACAGATATGTTTAGTAGGCCAGAAAAAATCAAAAACCATACCATTGAAAGAAAGAAAAGTATCCAGCTGGTGAGATGACTTGAAAGGAGCAAACATAACTTCCATTCAGCAACAGCTAATTCAAACTGAATGGATTGCCACCTTTCTTGGAGAAAGTTTAGCTTCATGGAACAAAATACAGAAAAGGTAGCAGCCACAAATAAGAGAAATATGGAAGTCTTGCACAGACAAGATAACTGATGTTTGGGACATAGTTGATGTGGGACGTTAAAAAAATAAAAAATAAAACTTATCATGGAGACCTTTAGAGATCAGCGAAGTAAGTAATACCCCATTGGGACAAGAGGGGGAGCCACCGCTAACAGTGTTATCCTTTTTCTCTTTCTCAGCAGCAAGACAAAGCCCGTTGAGGGCAATTAAGATCAAACTTTCCATCCAGACGGTTATAAAAAGCTGATGCTCTTAGAGCACAGGTGTCGAACTCCAGGCCTGGAGGGCCGCAGTGGCTGCAGGTTTTCATTCTAACCCTTTTCCTAATCAGTGACCAGTTTTCACTGCTAATTAACTCCTTTTCCCTTCATTTTAATAGCCCTGTTTTTAAGGATTCAGTCCTCTCAATTGATTCTTTTCTTCATTAAATGGCAGCCAAACTGAAATGTGACATGAAACGAGCCAACAGGTGACCAGCTAAACTGGGGTTTCAAACTCCAACCAATTTCACTCCAACCAGTTTCTTAATGAGAAGCCAATTCTTGCAGTTAATTAAACCCGTTACTTAAATCCTTGGCTTGCTGCTGCTCTCTTTCTGCTATAGCAGACATTTCCCAAACTGTTGATTTTCTGTTTCTGATTATTGACCTGAGAGATCAAACTTAATGAGACCCTCATCTTTCTTTATGTTCAGATAATGTGGTTAGCTGATCACCTGTTTGCTCATTTTGTGTCTCATTATTGTTTGGCTGCTAATTAAGGAAATAGAAGGAACTAAGGGGTCTGAGTCGAGTTAATTAAAACTAAAGCAAAAGAAGCTAATTAGCAGCAAAAACAGGTCACTAATTAAGAAGGTGGTTAGAATGAAAACCTGCAGCCATTGCGGCCCTCCAGGACCGGAGTTTGACACCCCTGTCTTAGAGGATGGCATCTCATTTGTACCTGGACAAAGTTTAAGGAATAAGCTCGGAGACAGTCACCTGCTCTACAGAGCCATTACCTTGAAAAGCCACAAAGAGTATTGTTGGTTACATTTTGCATCCCCAAGCACTTGTTTTGTTGTTCTTTGCCAAAATATTATTAAGGGCAATCCAGCTGGCACCCCAATACTTTTTACGGGTTCCTGTACTCATTTCACTTATCCATACTATATATAAGATTTTAAAGTCTTTTTTGAAGAAAAAGTCTTCTTAGTCCATAGACTTAGAAGTTATTACTTAAATAACATTTGCTTCTTATTTTCTTTTTTGTTGCTTCCAATACCAAGACAAAAGCAGATAAGCACAATGATATATGTTGATTACTAGTACACATCAGTGGCATTAGACAATCTATACATCAACATGCAAATAAAATATTGAACAGAAAATAGCTAAAACAAACAAATGAAATTCCAAAACAAGATTAAAATTGTACAGAAAATGGAAAATAATATATAAATTCATAGTAAAAGATACTAACACAATCAGTCAGAGAGACATGGCCAATAGAAAAGGAAAACTGTCCTTTAGCAAAACATGACATAACAGAAAAAAAGAGCTGCTGCTAAGAGTAATATGATAGTCTTAACGAAACAGAACAGTGACCATTCAGCAAGACACAGTTGGCTTAATAGGACTGGGCATTAGACACAGCAAGTTTAATAGAACAAAACTGGTATAAAAGGACAAGACATTTGTGTCTCACCAACACATAGCCAACTTAATTGAAAAGGAAAATATGAACAACAAAATCCTTCCTTTTCTTTGGCGGATCCAACTCTCCTAAAGATTCATTGTAATGGCACCCATGATTTCATGTTTTAAATTGTACATGCACAGCAACAGTATACATAAAGTACACCTGATAAAAACATTCAAGTAATACAAACAAGTGAAAAATATTTAAAGAAAGAAACTGGACAACAAAATCGAAATTAATCAAGCAAAAACGCACTTGGAAAAGTAGAGACATAACATTTAGAAGAAACCTAAAAATTGGAATCCAGAAGCCTTCACTGTGCCTATTTAGGGTGAAAGATTTTGAAACTTACAGTAAAGAGAAAAAGAATACATCCCCATCCAACATGTGCATTTTCTTTAATTAAAGTCAATAAATTCATGGATTTTAGTGTTCTTGTTTTGCCTTGACTCAAAGCACACAACAAACCACATGAACGCAAAGTATTTTATTAAAAAAAAGTGTTTAAATATGAAAAGTAAAATGTTTTTAAGTATACACCACTCTATGTCAGTACTTAATGGAAGCCACCTTTGGCAGAAACAATAACTACCTGTCTTTAGGAGTAGCTTTGTACAAGGCTGGCAGACCTTGATTTTGGGAACTTCACTTTGCAGAACTGTTTGAGTTGTAAGAGGCAAGTTTGTTTTCACAAATGAACAGCAGTTATCAAATCATTCCAAAGATTTTCAATCAGATTTATTTCAGGACTTTGGCCACACCAGAAAATCTACTTTCTTACAAGACACTCAACGGTTTCTCTGATCTTATTCTTTAGGTCATTGTCCTTGTGAAATATGAGATTTTCCAACCCATTGTCAGACTTTTTGAAGACATTATCAGATTCTTCTCTAGAATCTCCCTGTATTTGGCTCCATCTATCCTACCTTCAATAATGAAAATTTCTACTGACTCTACAGATGAGAAATATCCCCATAACATGCTGCCATCACCATGCTTCACAGTTGGAGTGGTCTTATTTTAGTTAATCGGTGTGTTTGACTTTCTTTGTGAGTCAGTTGCAGTGTACCTGACATAGTATATTGCAGCAAATCAAAATCAGACTACCTAGTACAATGCTAAGAAGAGATGATCCTTAGGTCTAAGTGCTGTCTCAGTGACTAGTGGAACAAGATAAGTACTACGTTTAACTAATCCAGAGCTGTTTTGGCTTTGTGTTTCTCCTCGGTTTGCTCAGCCATCTGATTACCTGTTAATGGTGCTGCTACACATTCCACTCAATTTAAAGGAACAGAACACAAGGAAAAAGTACAGTGTGTCCTAATGTAAACAAAGTAAAAAATCATTATGCTACATTATATTGAAATGAAAATGCTCTTGTAATTGTAAGCATAAGATAATACAAAAGAGATTATAGTTGTCATTCATTAAGCGCCCAGCATTTCCTAATAACCGAATTAATCTAACTGTCACTACAGGATACACCATACTTAGTCAGAGGTTGAACAACTTTTATAAAAAGTGGCTCACTGCAGCTCAAACTGCACAGTTGAGAAAAAAGCTCTATATAATACATATTATGAGAAATCTCATATCAGATTTGGAGAACACCAGTAAAGATATCATCGAGATACTCCAAAGGTATACAGTACAGAAGAAACTGGCAACATCTTTCAATGCACACTTTCCAAACTGGTGGCCTTTAATTAGGGACACAGGCTCTGTGTATTTATGTTGAATATTAATTGTTAAATGTATGTTGAGGTATATTTTTCTATTTCTTATATTATACAACATAAATAATTCCATACAACACTTTTTATGTAGTTTTGAGTTAAATACATTTGATTCAGTATCATGATTTACTTCTGTCCAAATGTAATAATAATATTAATATTATATTATTAATAATAATAATAATAATAAGTGTATAAGTTTAATATGTTACTGTGTTCTGTGCGAATATATTTTATAAATCTGCCTTTTTTTCTACTCACATGCAAAATTGACACAGAGCCAGATTTAGCACAGTGGTTCACCATATAAGAACTACTAGGCAAGCATTTTAAGACAAGACAGTTTAGGGACAACTGCAAAATAGGCATTCACACTGAGGGCCATTGTATACTATTTCTGTGTGTCAAACTCAGCATGAAATTGTATCCTCTTTGCCTTGTTTGGAATGGCATGATTCACCTAAGTGGTGGACTGCACAAACATTGCACAAACAAGGACAAAGAAGTGATATAAAGAGAGCACAAGAGCAGATAAAAAATATACATTTCAGCATGTTATAATGTTAGAACTATAGAAAAAAATACAAAACAAACTAAAAAATGCACTTCTTTTGTTAGTTTCTTCATTCACTATGGATTCTGCTGCTTGATTGTGCTCTTGAAGCTCTGTGGAAGGGTAAAGAGTCTTTCTTTTTCATATCTCCAAAAACCTGGCAGATATCTCATATCCACACAGCAAAACAAAGTTCCTTTCAATCTGGAAAACATAATGAATTGGGGAAAAACAAATACTGTGGTAAAAATAAGGCAGTAGACAAGAAAAAGGCTTGGGGATGGCCACCCTTTATACTGAACTAGCAGGATGACTCTGTTCTATAAATATGGTGGATAGGCAGAAAAGGTTGAGTTAGGGCAGTCATAACAGGAACTGATGTGGCAGGAAGATCAATTTTGGGTACCGGAAGTGATGTCATCAGGGTTGCCCGGAAATTATGTTAGTGGGTGGTTTGGTAGTGATGTCACTGAGAGGCAGGGCCTTCGGCTAAACTGCAGGGAAACAAGAGGAGAGAGGATCAGTTGCAAGTGCCAACTCCCAGTCTGGCTGATAAATAACACTATTTGAGCCTGTAAAATTCCCCCCATACGCAGGTGTATGACATGCCTCCCCACCCCTTCCCAACCCAGACCTGTTACGTCAAGTGGCCTGAATTGAGAGGTCGTGAACCACAGAAAGAACATCAGTGTTGGCCTGGAGAGAACACTAATGATAAAGGACAGAAACCTTATAAGGTTGGAAGTCCAAAAATCAACAAGTAACATGTAGATTAGAGTCATTGTGCACCGCTATCCACTGCAGAGTGGCATGATAAGTGATGAGGGCAAACTCATGGCCCAAGAGGTAGTACCTCAGTTGTGTTACTGTCCATTTGATTGCCAAGGCCTTCCGTTCCACTGCCGCATGCCTGGTTTCCCGGTCCAGCAGTTTCCGGCTCAGAAACATGACAGGTTGTTTGATACTTTGGCATACAATGGCACCGAGTCCTGTGTCCGAAGCGTTGGTCTGTAGAATAAAAGGCAGAGAAAAATTAAGAGCCATTAAAACAGGTGCCAATGTAAGCGCCTGCTTTACAGTAGGTCACAAAATGCAGTATCAGCTTTACTATCCCATACCACTTTGTTAGAAGCCCGTTTCTTTGTTAAATCTGTCAAGAGCGCCGCTCTCTCAGAGAACCATGGTAAAAACCAGCGGTAGTACCCAGCCAGACCAAGAAAGGCTTGGACCTGCCACTTGATTTTCGGATGATGCTACTTTAATATGGCATCTACTTTGGAACATTTTGACCATACCACCACCCACCAGGTAGCCTAAATGTTGTGCCTTGCACAATCCAAAGAAACATTTCTTAGGATTGATACAAAGTTCCTCTTTACCAAGTGTCTGGAGCACAGCCTGAACCTGCTCTAGGTGTTTCTTCCCCATGTCGGAATAGATGACAACATCATCCAAGTAAGTGGCACTATATGCATTGTGGGGATGTAGCACTTTATCCACCAGACACTGGAAGGTGGCAAGTACACCGTGCAATCCAAATGGAAGAACCTGATATTGTCAGTGTCCACTAGGGGTGCTAAACACTGTTTTGGCCTTTGCAGAGTCTGTAAAAGGAACTTGCCAGTACACCTTTGTCATGTCAAGAGTGGTCAAGTGTGTCACCTTTCTGAGTTACTCAGGGAAGTTGTCCACTCGCAGTATCGGATAAGCATCCAATTGGGAGACTTGATTAAGGCGACGGAAGTCGTTGCAGAATTTCCAGCTTCCATCGGACATTCGGACCAATACGATTGGGCTGGACTAGGGACTATGACTTTCCTCAGTTACTCCTAGTTCCAGCATGTGTTTGATCTCAAGATCCACTTCAGCACGTTTTGCCTCTGGGAGATGTTATGGCCGCTCCCAAACGATTACCCCGGGGTCTGTTATGATGTCATGTTCAATCAGCAAGGTCTGACTAGGTTTCTCACTGACCACCTCAGGAACAGACAGGATTACTGCCTCAAGCTTTTATCATTGTGTGGGCATCAAATTAGGGCCGAAGTTAAGGTCATTTTTATAGGCGAAAAAGGAACGGGGCTGGCCGGAGTATGGGTTGGGTTCCATGTCCCTCCATAGCTTCAGCTGCTTGATGTGATAAATCTGCTTGCTCGGTCGCTGATTTGATTGTTTCGCCAGATGGTTAACGAGCCATTTTCGCTCCTTAACTTTGTATGGGCCCTGCCAATAGGCCATTAATTTAGAGTGCGAGGTGGGCACGAGTATGATGACACGGTCTCCAGGGCGGAACTCCCGAAGTACTATCCCACAATCATTATATCGGGCCTGCGCTGCCTGAGTCTTTTCCATATTTTCTTTTAATATTTGCCAAATTTTTGTGAATCTATTGTGTAAATGCATGTTATACTCCAGAATGTTAGTGGAAGGGAGGGCCTCTTCCTCCCATCCTTCTTTTAGAATGTGCAATATTTCTTAGGGTTGTCGCCCATATACTGTAGTAAGAAGCCAGAGGAGGCTTGAGGCACTTCACGATAGGCAAAAAGTATGATTGGGAGGAGCTGGTCCTTGTTCCTTCCATCTTCACTGACCACCTTGTGTAACATTTGTTTGATAGATAGATAGATAGATAGATAGATAGATAGATAGATAGATAGATAGATAGATAGATAGATAGATAGATAGATAGATAGATAGATAGATAGATAGATAGATAGATAGATAGATACTTTATTAATCCCAATGGGAAATTCACATTCTCCAGCAGCAGCATACTGATACAATAAATAATATTAAATTAAAGATTGATAATAATGCAGGTGAAAAACAGACAATAACTTTGTATAATGTTAAATGTTAACGTTTAACCCCCCGGTGGAATTGAAGAGTCGCATAGTTTGGGGGAGGAACGATCTTCTCAATCTGTCAGTGGAGCAGGACAGTGACAGCAGTCTGTCGCTGAAGCTGCTCTTCTGTCTGGAGATGATACTATTTAGTGGATGCAGTGGATTCTCCATAATTGATAGGAGCCTGCTGAGCGCCCTTCGCTCTGCCACAGATGTTAAACTGTCCAGCTCCATGCCAACAACAGAGCCTGCCTTCCTCACCAGTTTGTCCAGGCGTGAGGCATCTTTCTTCTTAATGCTGCCTCCCCAGCACACCACCACGTAGAAGAGGGCGCTCGCCACAACTGTCTGATAGAACATCTGCAGCATCTTATTGCAGATGTTGAAGGACGCCAGCCTTCTAAGGAAGTATAGTCGGCTCTGTCCTTTCTTGCACAGAGCATCAGTATTGGCAGTCCAGTCCAATTTATCATTCAGCTCTACTCCCAGATATTTATAGGTCTGCACCATCTGCATACAGTCACCTTTGATGATCACAGGGTCCATGAGGGGTCTGGGCCTCCTAAAATCCACCACCAGCTCCTTGGTTTTGCTGGTGTTCAGTTGTAGATGGTTTGAGTCACACCATTTAACAAAGTCATTGATTAGGTCCCTATACTCCTCCTCCACCCCATTCCTGATGCAGCCCATGATAGCAGTGTCGTCAGCGAACTTTTGCACATGGCAGGACTCTGAGTTGTATTGGAAGTCCGATGTATATAGGCTGAACAGGACCGGAGAAAGTACAGTCCCTTGTGGCGCTCCTGTGTTGCTGACCACAATGTCAGACGTGCAGTTCCCAAGACGCACATACTGAGGTCTGTCTTTAAGATAGTCTACGATCCATGCCACTAGGTATGAATCTACTCCCATCTCTGTCAGCTTGTCCCTAAGGAGCAGAGGTTGGATTGTGTTGAAGGCGCTAGAGAAGTCTAGAAACATAATTCTTACAGCACCACTGCCTCTGTCTAAGTGGGAGAGGGATCGGTGTAGCATATAGATGATGGCATCCTCCGCTCCCACCTTCTCCTGATATGCAAACTGCAGAGGGTCAAGGGCGTGTTAAACCTGTGGCCTAAGGTGGTGAAGCAGCAGCCTCTCCATGGTCTTCATTACATGTGATGTCAGAGCAACAGGCCGAAAGTCATTCAGCTCACTAGGACGTGATACCTTTGGGACTGGGGTGATGCAAGATGTTTTCCAAAGCCTCGGGACTCTCCCTTGATCCAGGCTCAGGGTGAAGATGTGCTGTAGAGGACCCCCCAGTTCCAATGCACAGACCTTCAGCAGTCGTGGTAATACTCCATCTGGACCCGCTGCTTTGCTGGCACGAAGTCTCCTCAGCTCTCTGCTCATCTGCACTGTTGTAATTATGGGTGGGGATGTCTCTCCTATGCTGGTATCAGCAGAAGGATGTGTGGAGGGTGTAGTACTCTGAGGTGAGAGTGAGAGTGGGTTAGGGTGGTCAAACCTGTTAAAGAAGTTGTTCATTTGGTTTGCTCTCTTCACGTCTCTCTCGATGGTGGTACCCCGCGTTGAGCTGCAGCCAGTGATGATCTTCATCCCATCCCACACTTCCTTCATGCTGTTATTCTGCAACTTCTGCTCCAGCTTTCTCCTGTAATGCTCCTTCGCCGCCCTGAGCTGGACTCGGAGTTCCTTCTGCACGTGCTTGAGGTCATGCTGATCACCGTCTTTAAAAGCCCTTTTCTTCTGGTTCAAAAGGCCTTTGATGTCACTTGTAATCCATGGCTTGTTGTTAGCATAGCAGCGTACAGTTCTTACTGGAACTACAATGTCCATACAGAAGTTGATGTAGTCAGTAGTGCAGTCAACAACTTCCTCAATGTTCTCACTATGTGATCCCTGCAGGATATCCCAGTCTGTAGTTCCAAAACATTCTCTCAGAGTATTCTCAGCCTCCGGGGTCCACTTCCTGAATGATCGTGTGGTTGCAGGTAGGACCCTCACTTTTGGTTTGTAGTGAGGCTGAAGCAGAACCAGGTTATGATCTGCTTTCCCAAGCGCAGGCAGCGGGGTGGTGCTGTATGCATCTTTGACGTTTGCATACAGTAAATCAATAGTCTTATTTCCCCGGGTGTTACAGTCCACATACTGGGAGAAGGCAGGTAATGTTTTGTCCACCGTCACATGGTTAAAGTCATCAGCGATTAGCACAAGCGCCTCAGGGTGCTGCGTTTGTAACTTAGCAACAGCAGAATGGATGATGTCACTCGCTGTCTCCACGTCCGCCCGAGGAGGAATGTAAACAATAACAACAATGACGTTTCCAAACTCTCTGGGCAAGTAATAGGGACGTAAACTTATGGCCAACAGTTCGATGTCCCTGCAGCAAGTGGAGATTTTGACGTTAACATGTCCAGAGTTACACCACCGTGTATTAACATAGAGAGTGAGTCCTCCTCCTTTGTGCTTCCCACAGGTACTTGCATCTCTGTCCGCTCTAACTGTGCTAAACCCGGGTAGCTCCACGTTAGCATCTGTTAGCATTTGAAAGCTTGATTAAACTTGAGGATGATATACTGTGGTTTTTAAGTGTTTGATTTTGAGCAACCTAGCAACTTCCCCGAACATCTCCAAGGTGAAAGGTGTCCCTTGGTCTGTCAAGAGTTCTTTAGGGATGCCGACTAGCGCAAAGATCCCTATGACTTCACGTTGCAGTGTTACTTACATAACCATTCTTTGAGTATGAGTCCTTACGATTAGGGAACAGGGTTACAATTCCTTGAGCATACATTTTTCTTATATTTCATGAAGGAGATGTCCTGTCAGGAATTCAGTACCATGATTTTGCATAGTTTTTGTATATTTCATATTTTTAGATATTCATTTAGGACAGTTTTTTTCTGATCATGTAATTATGCATTAACATTATTGGACTCTCACTTTAATCCACTTTGTGTATCAAGCTTATGTTTTCAATAAAGAACAATGACAGGGGGTAATCAGGTTCAAGAAAGAATATTTTGTATGCAAACAACTGCAGTAAGAATACTGATCATCTTCCACCTGCTACTGTCAGTAAGACCTTTGTTTTTGGCATCTCAGCGAGTTTCTTCAGAAGTATTCCTTTGACCAGCTAAAACCAAAATGTAGAGCACAAGCAGTTAACAGAGTATGTGGTTCAATGTCAACATAATGTTATAAATGTTGTTCTAATTTTTAGACTGATGAAAAAAATAAAGTATTAAAATATAAATGATTAATCACTCCAAAACTATTTAATATTCACATTAATGGTTCACAGTTCACACCCACCATTAACATAACTACAGATGAGCAAGTGTGACTATAGGGAGATGGCAACTTAAATAGGAATTTCAGAAGTCAATGAAAATTCAGTTATTTCTTTAATGAAACACCCTTTATAAATTGTGCACTTGAAGAAAAGAAAAGGATAAAGGTGCTTGGATGAGATCGACCAGACTTAAGAATTCAGCAGCAGGCAAGTGATCGAGGACGAGTTTACACACTGACTTTTTCAAGGTCTTGTTATGACAAACAGAGTTGGTTAACTAGATGTACTATAAATAATATCTTTTTTTTGCTTTCCCCATTTACTGTTTCAAAGTATTGGTACCAAAACGTTGTGAACAATGACAGGGGTACGAGGCCTAAAAAATCATTCTGAAAAATGCAAGTAGCTTGAAAGTAGCGTTTTTCGACCAGTGTGCTATGATGCAGTGGTTCGCTTTGAGAGCTACCCAGGTCAAAAATAGTAGTGTAGTGCAAGGTTATTATAGTTTTGCCTTTTTATATTAGTTTTTATTTCTATATTTTTTCTGACCTTACTTGGAAATTCAGTTAAGTTTTAGTTTTCCTTCATCGTGCATTTTTAGTTTTAATTTAGCTTTTATTTTACAAAGACATTTCTATTTTATTTTTATATCTATTAGTTTCAGTTTTAGTTTTAGTAATTATGTTACAGTTAAAGAGCTACTATGGAGTTTAGTTTTTGTGTCACAATGAGACAGAACTGTACACTTAACGGGTTTGGATATAATTTGAGTTTAATGTTAGTGGAAAATTACTACACTACACGATATACTTTACTATTTGGTACTGAATATGAACAATTTTACACAATTTTTTAATTTTTAAAATATTTTCTATGTCATTTGTGCTGAACAAATTTGTGTTGACTATTGGCACTTTTTTTCTTTCCCTTTTATTGCCCAGAATGGGCCAATTTGTAATGAACTGTAGGTGAATTTTAAGGTGAGAGGGTTTTTTACTCTAAGTGTCTACAGCACACAACATATCCTGCTCCAATGGCAATATGCTTATAATGAATGCCTTCAATATTGCATTCAAAAATCTCAAATACTGGGCTTTGTTATTTTCTACCTGCCTTATTGAACTCTGATTACATATCAGGCACAAACAATTTATAGACAGAATTTTTCTACCTGAAGCCTGAAAAGATATCAAAAATTAGAAAACAGAATCTACTGTGTTCTGACAGGGGTGACCATGAAAATCACAGAGGCTTAGGAAGAACAAGGCTCTTAGACTTGAATCAGTGTGCAGAACCCACCTTGCTCTATTGAGGAAAACAAAGAAAAAAAAGCATGTAGTGTCAAGGTTAGGGCAGTGAGACTTGAGTAGCCCATGCATAAGAATAGTAAACCTATAATAAGCAGAGCAAGAGCAGGTAATAAGAGTATGGACAGGCACAAAACGACTGAGACAGCATCTGAGATTAAGAACAATATTTACATTATCGAAACCTGTTTATCCAGAGCAGGATCGCAGGAAACCTGGAGTCTACCCCAGCAGATTTGGATGCAAGGCAGTAAAAATCCCTGGTATATAATATGTATGATATGGCTGATATTAAGAACAAAAAGAATATGATATTTCAACTATCTACTTTGAGAGAGAGAAACATTGAAAAAATGGGGACAGATATTTTAAAACATAATTCTGCTACTGGATTATTTTCACAATATCAGGTATTTAGAGCTGTGAATATTAGCTAAAAATAAATGAATAAATGTAGCATAAATACAAAAACACATTATCACGTTTAGCTTTTCATCACTTGGCAGACTCTCTTTGCCTACCTATCTGTAATTCAGTAGAGACATTGCCAACTCAGGAATTTTACAAGGTTTGTATCACTTCGTTGTTCAATGACGTTTTTAAAGCAAAAGTGAATTGTCAGCAACAATATGCTGATCTTGTATGATGAGGACCTTGTCAGTCTCTCAATCAGTGCCGTTTTATTTTCAAAAAGAAATAGTTAGAATATTCCATTTCAATTTAATTTGTGGGGGTTATAATAGATCCTCCCATATATTATGAACTAATATATAGGGAAACATTTAACATAACTAAGAAAATACTTTTATAAACTTAACATATCCTAAATAACTAACAAATGGTTCTTACATATCCGGCCCCTAATTATTTATGCTAAGGGCAAAATCAATTACTATAACTTTACTTAGTAAGAGCCTAGAGAAAAGCCAAGCAAAATGACACCTTTTATTGCTAACTAAAAAGATTACAATATGCAAGCTTTCGAGGCAACTCAGGCCCCTTCTTCAGGCAAGATGTTAGTAAGAGCCTTAACTATTCAAGAATATTTGCATGAAAACTTAAATCTAAACTTAAACTTAAATGTAAAAGGACAAACACAATTTAGGCATGAAGAATTTAAGGTTAATCATTTCAGTTAATCGCTGTCTCTTGGAGAAGACAAAGTTTGTTTACAGGTCTGTCCAGTGTGCTGGTTTTAGACTGCACGCAAACTCTTCTGACCACACTTTTGGCATCTGGCATTGTCTTGATGACTCGAAACATTATCCAAGAGTTATGAGGTACAGTTTCATCTACAATGAGAACAATGTCACCAGGTTCAATGTTTCTTCTTGGTGAAAGCCATTTTTGACATTCTTGAAGTATTGGTAAATACTCTTTAATCCACCTTTCATTTTGTAACAAATCATAAGTCTAAGATCTTTTGTTCAATAGCTCTGTCTTCTTCAGGTACGGACAATAAGATTGTTCAAGTATTACTCACCCATTAGGTCAGGTGAAATCCCTCTTTGAAACACAGGGCTTCAAGATGTTCGGCTAATTTTATAGCTTGTTCTTCTGTAGCAACTGATTTTAGACAGTCATCGACAAGAAATTGTGAAGTACAGTGTTAATTGCTTCTTCAGAAGCAGTGCTTCTTGCATCCTCAGCTGTTCTTCGTAAAGCATAAGAAGCAGAACTGGGTGAAGACGTAGCATCAAAAAGATTTACTGTAATTTTGTTTTCCTCTACTTCATCATTCAGGTTACCTTCAGGCCAACACAGGAAAGATCACGATCTTTATCTGGAACATTTACTTTATAAAACATTGATTTGATAGCTGCCATTAGTGCAACTGGCTGCTCTCTGAATCTTGTAAGTAATAACTCCAATGAGAGTATTAGTTAGGTCAGGCCTTTTCAGCAACTGTTCATTCAGTGAGAAACCTTGGTACAGTAAGTGGGCGTACAGTCAAAAACCACTCTAATTTTATTTTTCCTCGGATGATATACTTCATGGTGAAGGATGTACCACACTCTTTCTTCTTTGAGTGCCAACTGTTCTGTGGGTACTTTAATAGCATATCCCTTACCTAAAATGTCTTACATGAAAATTTTGTAATCCTCATGGAATGTTAAGCTCTTTTTAAGTTTTCTTTTGAGGCCAATAGCATGCTATTCTGCAATGCAATGATTCTTTGGAATTTTAAGTGTCTTATCTTTAAAAGGCAGATTAATGCAATAGTGTCCATTCACTAACTTTGCTGACTCTCAGACTGTGCATTGTGGCAGGAGGCAGGGGGGTCAGACGTCCGGGCCACGAGGGGGCAACTGCCCTGAATAGTGTAGGGACCACGGGGATGGAGCGTGGAGGCTCAAACCCATTGGGGCCTGTGGCCACTGCCAGGGGGTGCCCCGAGCCTCATAGAGCCCGGGATATCTGCACTTCCGCCATACCTGGGAGGGTTGAAGGAGGACCATGCAGCACTTCTACCACACCAGGAAGTGCCGCCGGAAGTACATCAACGAGCACCTGGAGCACATCTGGGTGATTATAAAGGGGGCCGCCTTCCTACTGCTGGGGAGCGAGAGTCGGGTGAAGGAGGAGGACGAAGCTCCAGTGAGAGGAAGAAAGGTGGCCCACGGACATTTAACACTAGAATTACCAGAGCCTACAAAAAAACTCGTAGATCCGGCCCACCTTAAATCGCTTCTTAAATCCGTTCACACCTCTCACCAGCGTCTTTTGTCCTCTAAATGTGCTGATAAAAACAAGCTGCCAGCAGCCGGCTATTCCATCCCCCCTCCGACTTAGAACATGCACGAACTTCTCCCAGCTCATGCCTTGATTGATTATCTGGGAGTGAAGTGGAGTTTTAGAGTGGAAATAATAGATCGTTATTTGGAACACACGCATTTCATGTGTGTTCTGTTTCTACAGTAATCTGTGTAAACTCATTGTTAAAACAGAAACTTTTTCATATTTTAGTTGTTACAAAATGTAGGCATAAACTATAGAATGTGTAAAGCCTGAGTTCCAAAGATCAAATAAACACTTTTACAAAAGCTTCAAGGATGAAAAAACAGTTTCTCTGGCATAGAGTGCTAAGATTTGCCTCTTAGAGCGCAGCAACTTTGCCCTGCCTCACAGACCTGAGTTCGATTCACCACTTGGGATAAAGTGTTACTTTTTTTTTTCTTTTTAACCTCAAGCGGACATAAAATTTATAAATTGGTATGCACTGTCAGTTAATGAGATTGTTATATTTTCATGTGGGATGCTCTTTTTAAAATATTTTTTTAACAATTGAGACTGCAATTAACATGAACAACTGTCCTTATAACTGTTATTTTTAAGATCCATAACACACAGACAGACAGAGCACTGTGTAATAGAGAGACAGACAGGCAGAGATATATAAATAAACAGGGAAGGCACATGTACTGAAAGAAAAAAAAGATCAACATGTGCGTTGTTCCTGCTGCACTGAATAAGCTCACGCGCTCTAACATCACCTCTCCCCCCTATCTGACTCTCTAAGTAACAGCACAAGTACAGATGCAAATCAAGTGTAATCAAGAGTCCCCAGTTCGATCCACACTCACTCCTATATTTGCCGTTTTCAGTAGTAAGCTGCTCTTTTTGTTAATATCATACAGTACACACATGCACTTGGTTTGCGTCTGTACTTGTGCTGTTACTTAGACTGCTGCACCGCAATGTAGCTCTGCTTGGCATCATAAGTAAAATGGGACATCCACCTGCAGCTAAAGCCTTTGATAAGAAGAATAAGCCTTTGATGTCAGTCTGTAACAGCCAGTGTAAAGTTTAGCTCGCTGAAAGCATATAAGCAGACACACATACGCTGGTGAATCATGTCTTCTTGGTATCTTGTTGTCACTTGAATTTTTTGCTATGCAGTTTTATTCTTGAATAAAAGCACACTTGTTTTGTTATACCTTTCTGAATGTTTTAATCTTATATTTATATATTCCAGTAACCACTTGAATGAGATCAAATCTGTCTCTGCCTCTCTTATGCATGCACACACATATTCATACATAAAACGTCATTATTTGAAAATGCTATGCCATTTGAATATGAGTTGTCATTTGAACATTACTTTTTTTTCGATCTTGCCTGTACTCTGTGTTATGATGCATGGTACTGAAAAAGCAGACAAACCTCTTCTTTTTGGGTGCATACACAGTCAATATGACACTGCCAAATCTAAAAACTAGCATGGCAAATTGCTTGCATACTAAAGTGACTTTAACTGCAGGTGGAAGTCCCATTTTACTTTATGGTGCCAAGCAGAGTTGCATTGCAGTGCAGCAGTCTATTATCCAGCGAAAGCGCTGTGAAGAAGCTGTCTGTTGTTACAGTCCTGCCTTTGTCCAGTCGGATAGCAGTCTCAGGACATCGTATCTTCGATTGCAGGTACAACAAATAGTTCTGAGCATGCATCAACCCCAGTACCAAGTGAAGGAAAAGCACTAGGCAGGCATGGTTTTACTTTAGCATTGTTGTATACTTAGAAGAATATATACTGAGTACATGTTTTACAGAATTATTTAGCAAACCCAGGAGCAAACCAAGTTTGCTTAATAAGGAAAAGCATTCCCTTTTTGACATGTGAGATTGACCATAAGAAATTTTGTTCAACCAGGTTGAAAGGACTGTGGGCTACAAGGAACTTTGTATCTTTTTCTATCTTTGGAACGCCGCAGATCCTAACTGTCAGATGCATAACTGCTACCCACACCTGCCTTTCTTTTTCACTAGCTTGAATTTGAATAATAAGTAATGGAGTGAGATCCAGCTGTGCCATTGATAGAGGATACTGGGGTACTGAAGGGCCTGACAGTGCAGCTTGCTGTGTATGCACGTCGGATAAAGCATTTCCTCTAGTCACTGTGTCATTTCCTTCAGTGTGTGCCTGACATTTTATTACAGTTAGTGCAGACTGCAACTGCAGAGCATCTAGCAAATTTGAAATTAACAGGTGTCTAATAGGAGAGCCAGAGGATGTTAATAACCTACAATACTTCCAAATAGCCCCAAAATCATGTACCACCCCAAAAGCATAGCAGGAATCAGTATACATTTTAGCAGTTTGATATTTAGCTAGCACAGAAGCCCTAGTCAAGACAAATATTTTTGCTTCCTGTGATGAACAGTTGTTTGGAAGTTTAGCTTTTTGTATGCAATCTGTTTCTGTACATATAGCAAAACCTGTCTGAACATTACCATCGACAGAATAGCTGGATGTTGTGGTGTGAAATTTGGCACATAAGTTGATAAATATTTTATATGTTTTTATTTGTAACTTAGACAAAGCAATGCAATATTAGTGTTACATTATTGATAAAAACAACAGTTGTTAGATGGTTAAGAACCCCTACCCCCCTTTTAGGAATGAATCTTTGTAATTTTACAACAGGGTTGGGGGAAGTTCCTAAAACAAGTTTAGCAAATGTTTGCAGGACTCTCTCAATCAACCTCTACAGGAAAGCCAATCTACAGAGCTAGCAAGCTTCAGCTCAACACATGGTTTTGGGGGTAGGTGTGAAGGCATTCTGTGCCCCACTTTTCTGAAGTATGGCTATTTGCAATTGGCTCGTATCAGAAGCCTTGAAGTACCATGACACCCTATTGGCTCTAGGGTTAGCATGAATATCTAAAAAATTCTTGCTTTACTCCTCCCTCTCTCTCTTACCAACTGATGAAGGAACATCTCACACACCATGAACTGAAACGGACAACACAATGAAGAGCACAGCTTGGCAGTCATATTGAGACAGGCATTCGACCTGTTCTGAAGAAAGCTGACCAAAAATGAGGACTTAACTAGAGACATTTTAAGTAACTTACAGGTGTGTGTGCTGCCTGAAACGACACATCAGCATTTATCTGGTTGTATGGTTGCCAGTATTCATTTGTACTTTGCATATTGTTATTATTTATGAATATTATCAATAATTCATTATTTAAATTATAATTTAGCTCTTGCTTGTCTTTTACCACACCTAATTGCCTATGATTATAAATGTGGGAAGAAGTTATGTGGTACAATACCTTATAAACAGTGGTCTGTGAGATTTGAGGCATTCTGACAAAGGCAATATATTAATAACTAGCAAAATACCCGCGCTTCGCAGCGGAGAAGTAATGTGTTAAAGAGGTTATGAAAAAAAAAGGAAACATTTTAAAAATAACGTAACATGATTGTCAATGTAATTGTGTTGTCATTGTTATGAGTGTTGCTGTCTTTTATATATATAATATGCACACACACACACATAAACATATATATACATAAACATATATATATACATATCTACATATACACATATCTACATATACATACGTATATACACATCCACATAAACATATATATACATATACAAATTTACATATCTACATATATATATATATAGACATAGATATATACATACATACATTCACATATATATATATATATATATATATATATATATATATATATATATATATATATATATATACTGTATATATACATATCTACTTATTGGCTCCTGTATTTAGGATATGGCAGGTTGGATAATGGACGGATGGACATTTGTATGCATAGCCCTATTTGCCCATTTTCGTTTTTTTTCTTTCTTCAGTAATATTTCAGCAAACCCGGAGCTTGTCAGTTCAAATCCTGGTACTGACACCACTGTGTGACCCTGAGGAAGTCACTTCACCTGCCTGTGCTGCAAAAAACAAAAGTAATGTAACAAATTGTACTTCAGATGTTGTAAGTTGGTGGAATAAAGGCATAAGTCAAATAGATAAATATGTATTATACACATAGGAACTATTCATTTATTTTCAGTTAAGTCATCTGCAGCAAACTTTTATAAATGAGGGTTTCTCCTTTTTAGATAGTGCAAACTGTTTCTTCTTCATTGACGTTTTCTCTTGGAGAGCTTTTTTCATTTCATTGAAAAAGAAAGCAGCAGCTGCCAAAATATGTAGCTTTCTTATTAATTTTTCAACATTGTGTAAAATAAATGTATAAAGTAACATAAAAGGTTTAAATACTGGTTATTCTTTTACAGTAAAATATTACTACACAGATACAAAAAAAGTTAAATGGATATGTTCTTTTTCTTTAAGGAGATTAAATATTACTGAAGAAAGAAAAAAAAAATTAAACAGCCAAATGGGGCTATGCATATGAACTTAAAAGGTTTAAATAAAAGAGAAATATATATTTTATTTTTACTTGGTTAACTTGTGGAGGGTGTATCCTGTAGCAAAGCCCTAACTGTTTTCGTGAAAGCCCGTTTCAGTCAATAAGTCTTATGTGTGTGTTTATGTATGTGTGTATATATATATGTAGATATGTGTATATGTAGATATGTATATATATGTATATGTATATAAATGTTTATGTGTGTGTGTATATTATATATATAATATATATATATATATATATATATATATATATATATATATAAAAGACAGCAACACTTATAACAATGACAACACAATTACATTGACAATCATGATACGTTATTTTTAAAATGTTTCCTTTTTTTTTTCATAACCTCTTTAACACACTACTTCTCTGCTGCGAAGCGCGGGTATTTTGCTAGTAAATATATATATATATATATATATATATATATATATATATACATACATATACACACATACATGCAGTTTCAATAACATAGAAATCAATATAAATATTAACATCATTATCATATGAGAATATGAAGTAATATATAAGAAGCACATTTCATATAAATATAAATTATTAAACAGTAAAATCTTCTTCTGTAATTTGCTACCGTGGCAATTTGTGTGTCTGTCCAGGATTTTAAATCACCTGTAGCTCGCAAACCGTTTCACCTATTGACTTGAAATCTGGTACACATATAGTACGTCACGTCTACTATCCGCTTTATGGGTGATGATTTTATTACTCTTTTTATGTTTATTTTATTTTATTGTAGAATCAACTCCTATGTGCGCACACCAGGGCGGCCGTGGGCGGATGCGTATGGTGTATTCACTCCATGTTATCGTGCATTGCGCTGTCAGTGGTATTTTGATAAAAGAATTTGAACAACATATAAGAAGCGTATAAATTATTAAACAGTAAAATATTAACATTTAAGAAGTAAAGTTAGATTAAGTACTACTGCAGTGCCCTCGGGTATACCTCATTTTTTGTTTGTCCATTACATGCTTAAATGTATACATTTTTTGGTGTACCTACCCGAGAACACGCGACATATAACCGAGCGTGGGAGAAGCATGGATTTTAAACACGCGTTGAGTTCATCTGCTGGTCTCCCTCGTGGAATAACTGGTAATGTTTGAATAAAATCTACAGCGAGTAAAACGACATTACCTCCTATTTTTTTTTTTACGATCTCTGAGATGTTGCTTTTTTCGGTTCAAGGCTTCATAAGCTCTTTTATGTTGTATGGTGTACTTATCCCAAACCATCATCTTTGAATGTTGCAAGACTTTCGCCTTATATGTAGATCGGGGTAATTACATTCATTGCATTCCTAGTCTGAATCACAATCTGATTGTATGGGTGGTTACCTGGCACTGTAGGGTTGCCACCCGTCCTTTAAAATACGGAATCGTGGCGCATTTGAGAATGAAATTGCGCGTCCCGTTTTGAATCAATACTGGACGGGATTTCTCCCGTATTTTTTTTTATCATTTTTTTTAAAGCAGCGTCTCATGCAAATCATCCCACACGCATTTTATGAAGATGCCTCCTTTCCTACTTTTGATTGGGTAATACTTGATGTCTTCGTTAGTTTGATTGGTCTTTTTAACTGTCCAGTGAGGAGGGCGTGTCTTTTAAGTAGAGTCTGGAAAGTGTTGGCACTGAGATGTGGCGTCAGCGCCAGAGTTGAAGCCCCTAATGTTGCGGTCAGCAAGTCGGCTAACATCCGCCATGTGCCGTCTTTCAGTTGCGAGAAGCAGATCATAGAATGGTTGAAACTGTTGCCCCTAACGTTGCGCCACGGCGTGTGGTTCGTTTATACCTCGTGTGTTCTCATTAAAGTTTTATGTCGCGAATATGTTATTGCAATCCGCAGCGGGAGCGTTTCTATAAACTTAATTTAAACTTACGTTTTACACCGTGCTTTGTTTCCCTTATGAACATGCTTGTATGCTTAACTCGCTCCGTTCTCAATTGTTTAATTAATTTTTTGCTCTTCGCTGTTTGCGGCTGTTCCTCCATTTCCCCCTACTTCGTTCTTTTATCTCGCGAATATGTTATTGCAATCCTTAACGGGAGCGTTCCAATAAACTGATTGAAAATAGTTTTGCATTTACCTTTTTAGTAAAAGGCGAGCTTTTAAGCCTGAGAAATCACCACGTAAATGCACACGTTTAATTGGACATGTGTTAATATGTATGGTTACACAGTATTAAAAGACAGTGAACAACGTCAGTTACCTTTGTTCCCGCGTTTGATAAAAGGTGAGCTTTTAAGCCTGAGAAATCACCCCGTAAATGCACACGTTTAATTGCACATGTGTTAATATGTATGCTTACACAGTATTAAAAGACAGTCAAAAATTAACGTCATTTACCTTCGTTCCCGCGTGTGACTCGTGCTGTAAATCTCTTCCTTGTTTTTAGTTCACGTGATTACGTAGGAGGCGTGATGACGCGATACGTGACTCTGCCTCCTCCATTACAGTGTATGGACAAAAAATATGTTCCAGTTATGACCATTACGCTTTGAATTTCGAAATGAAACCTGCCTAACTTTTGTAAGTAAGCTGTAAGGAATGAGCCTGCCAAATTTCAGCCTTCCACCTACACGGGAAGTTGGAGAATTAGTGATGAGTGAGTCAGTGAGTCAGTCAGTCAGTCAGTCAGTGAGGGCTTTGCCTTTTATTATTATAGATACAAAAGGGGAAAGTTGAGTATTATATTACTCTACCAAGATAAAACACTGGAGTAGCCATCAGTAGTATTATTCATGGGGTTTCTGTCAAAATGATTTATGACCTTAAGCCACGCCCCTTTTGGATTGATGTTTTATGCCCCACCCCTTACCTCTGATTGGTGGGTTTGAATGATGCGCCCCGCCCCTCCACCTGATCGGTTCTCCTTTCTGTCAAGGGCATTTTGATGGATGTCTGCCCCTTCCTTGAAACCACCCCTACCCCCCTGTTGCCCCAGGAAACTGTCAAGAGCAGACTTGATGGATGTCTGCCTCCTCCTTGAACCCACTCCCACCCCCACCCACCTGTTTGCCCCAGGAAACTGTCAAGAACAGACTTGATGGATGTCTGCCCCCTCCTTCACCCCGGCCCCCCTCTCCCGAGGACAAGTCCAGGCATGTTGCTGCTGGACCCTCGACATGTCTCTGCAAGTTTCTATCCAGACCCTGCCGTCCACACCTACATGTCCCCGGCATGAGGGGCCTGCTCTGCCTCGGCCCCCAGTCAGGCAGAACCTGATGGCTGGCCCCCCACTCCTCCCTGCCACTTCTGAAAGTGCTGTATAAAAAAGCAGCTCATATTCTTCCAATCTATATATTATTTTTAAAATATCTATCTAATCTTTGCTTTATCACTTACAGGTCCAGCCTTTTTCCATCTCACAGACAGACTCTACAGTAAAAACAGCCTTAGCAGTGAAGCAGGTTTCCCAGAGAGAAAGACCACATGGCATGTCTCAGCCCCAGTCAGCTTTCAGCCGACAGCCCCTGCGAGTTTGCTTGCAAACAACTGCACCCGCCCGTTTCGAGCACCCATATTTCACAGAAAGGCACTGTACAGCCGCAGCGGTGAAGCAGGTTTCCCACAGAAAGCAATGTGCCGGATCTCTCTGTCTACACAGAGACTCTTGGAGCAGGAAGACCCTCTGCGTGCCCCTGCAAGCAGGCACGTGTCTATAGCTGGAAGCTGCAAACTGTATGAGCCCCGGAGTGCCACTAGATCCAGCCAGTGCCCGCCACAGGCTGGGAAACTGGCAGCCCGCCAACAAACCCCCGCTGTGTTCTGTGTGCACATGCTTGTCAGCAGCTGTGCGTAATCCCCCCACGAGAGGTAAAAGGCTTTAATGGTAACGTGTAAAACACGAGATAAGTAGTTCGATATAAGCCCTGTAAAAATCACACACACACAGTTAAATAATATGCAACAGGGCCCTTTTAAAGAACATTTGAGACGTATAAAAAGTCAAGCCTCGGATGTATATTTTGTATATCTTAAAAAAGCCCAAGTTAGATTCCATCCAAGTTAGATTGCCTTAAACAGATAGGACCTCTGGGGATAGAGAAATGCGTTTTAAAACACTCTTTGGCAAAACCAAAACATTTGGGAGCGATTCACAGCTCAGAGGCAACTGTTGGGTCCCCTTGGTTTGGCCGGATCAAGATCTTTAAACCCATGTCAGATCATTCGAGGGTCAGTGTGACAAATTGCCTTACCTTGTGGCATACAGATGCTAAAAGAAATCAACGGCTTAGAAAGGTGACTTTTTAAAAAAATACTGGACTTTTCGGTGTCCAGCCAAAGGCACGGATGTGAACCCGGACAACAGCATCAGCTCCCTGTTTCCCGATTATCACATAGCGCGAGACAAGAAGGACATTCTGAGAAGCAGTTTCAGAGAGCCATCTCTACTCCAACTATTTTAGACCGATTTCTCAACTACCAGCTTGCTGTCTGCAAGTTCCGTTCCTCCGATGCCAGGCTATTCGTGAGCACCCAGATTGTCTGTCCATGGATTATACTTCACTTTTCAAGGTGATGCATGAGATAACTAGTTCGATATAAGCCTTGTAAAAATCACACAGATGTATTCCGCAGTTCCCTTTTAAATCACGTTTAAGACGTATAAAAAATCTACCCTGGGCTGATTGGTGGCTGATACCAAAAATGTTCACATATATACAGAGCTTAAACTTAGGGCAAGAGAAAAGTATTATAGGTCAAATACACAGTGCCATAAAACAAAAGCAAAATAAAGTGTGAACACCACACAACCTGGTATTGCTAGATGTTTCGTTTTTTCCAGGTGAACCATTTTTTTGCGTTGCTTGAGGTATCAGCCATAAGTCAAGATCTTTCTTTTAGTCTTTTTTGATCAGCTTTTATACTGATTTTATAAAGGTAATCTAGGTATGATGTGGTCATCCTGTCTCCAAGACAACTTTTCCTTTATTACATTTAAATTTCTTGTCTCTGAAAATTCATTCATAGCTCATACACTTCTGCTCTTAGAGCCAGGAGGCTATAGTGAGGTGTGCTTGTTTAACTAGAGGCAGGGTTTAAAAGTGCAGGCAGGCTGTGTGTTACTCTGGCATAGTTAAGAGGTCAGTATTCTGAACTACGTGCAGAAGGGCCCCGTTTGTGAAATGCGTACTCTTGCGAATCGGAATCCTGCTGTAACCGGTTGTTTTCTGTACGGATCCGCCTGTTTTTTAAAAGTCTGAGGTAATGAAACATTTTTACTTTATAAACTCTCATTTGGATAGCCGGTTGGAGACAGATTGACTGAACCCTGAACAAGGACCTAATTAGGACATAAGGACATAATTACAGAAAACAACCGGTTACAGCGGGATTCCGATTCGAAAGAGTACGCATTTCACAAACGGGGCCCTTCTGCACGTAGTTCAGAATACTGACCTCTTAACTATGCCAGAGTAACACACAGCCTGCCTGCACTTTTAAACCCTGCCTCTAGTTAAACAAGCACACCTCACTATAGCCTCCTGGCTCTAAGAGCAGAAGCGTATGAGCCTATAAATGAACTTTCAGAGACAAGAAATTTAAATGTAATAAAGGAAAAGTTGTCTTGGAGACAGGATGACCACATCATACCTAGATTACCTTTATAAAATCAGTATAAAAGCTGATCAAAAAAGACTAAAAGAAAGATCTTGACTTATGGCTGATACCTCAAGCAATGAAAAAAAAATGGTTCACCTGGAAAAAACGAAACATCTAGCAATACCAGGTTGTGTGGTGTTCACACTTTATTTTGCTTTTGTTTTATGGCACTGTGTATTTGACCTATAATACTTTTCTCTTGCCTGTTATGGAGCTCTGTCTAATTACCTGAAGTTACAGGAATTGGGAAGTGATGAACTATTTTGGTAAGAATATGTTTTAAGGTCTACATAAGTAAGAGTATAAAGGGGAAAAGTGTCACCCTAGGACCCTCCCTTGACAAAACAAAAATCATAATTGGGCTTTTCTGTTTTTAACTTTTTAATTAAAAATAGTAAAATGATTTCAAAATATCCCCTGTGTTAATAGAAATAATTTTAGTTTTTGAGTAGACAGAAAATATCAACATTTTGTGCTAGTGTAACAGTGAGTGCTTTTACATGCACATACAAAACTGGGATAAGGTGAGTAACCAGGCTAAGGTAGAAACCTGCTTTCTTATAAATCTCCGTTTAAATGCACAAGTGTATTTACAAAGTTTTCCATTGTCAAAAGGCTCCTATGTTATAGAAATGAGCTAAGCAAAAAATTAAAAATCATCACTGGCCACAACAAATCCAAAAACACATATGGAGTCTGTCTCTCTTGAGCAGTGTGGTGTTACTTTTAAAAATAACTTAATTATTTTATACTTGCAAAAAGAGTAACCAAACATGTTATATAGTGTAAGGGATGACAGGCATGGGATGGCATCTCGACATGTACAGGACATGGTTCATTACCCAGCCAGGAGGACAATGCAATTAAGGAAATTAGGGTTTTGCTCTTTTTTAGTAACTGTCTTTTGTCTGATTTTAGACAGACCCCGGAAAATAAGCCCTAAGTTTAAGCTCTGTATATATGTGAACATTGTTGGTATCAGCCACCAATCAGCCCAGGGTAGATTTTTTATACGTCTTAAACGTGATTTAAAAGGGAACTGCAGTATACATCTGTGTGATTTTTACAAAGCTTATGTCGAACTAGTTATCTCATGCATCACCTTGAAAAGTGAAGTACAATCCATGGACAGACATTCTGGGTGCTCACGAACAGGCTGGCGTCGGAGGAAGGGAACTTGCAGACAGCAAGCTGGTAGTTGAGAAATTGGTCTAAAATAGTTGGAATGGAGATGGCTCTCTGAAACTGCTTCTCAGAATGTCCTTCTTGTCTCGCGCTATGTGATAATCAGGAAACAGGGAGCTGATGCCATTGTCCGGGTTCACATCCGTACCCTGGACACAGAAAAGTCCAGTATTTTTTTAAAAAGTCACCTTTGTAAGCCGTTGATTTCTTTTAGCATCTGTATGCCACAATTTAAGGCAATTTTTCACACTGACCCCCGAATGATCTGACATGGATTTAAAGATCATGATCCGGCCTGGTCCAGGGGACCCAACAGTTGCCTTTGAGCTGTGAATCGCTCCCAAAGGTTTTGGTTTTGCCAAAGAGTGTTTTAAAACGCATTTCTCTATCCCCACAGGTCCGATCTGTTTAAGGCAATCTAACTTGGATGGAACAGGGCTTTTTTAAGATGTACAAAATATACATCCGAGGCTTGGTTTTTTATACGTCTCAAACGTTCTTTAAAAGGGCCCTGTTGCATATTATTTAACTGTGTGTGTGTGATTTTTACAGGGCTTATATCGAACTAGTTATCTCATGTTTTACACATTACCATTAAAGCCTTTTACCTCTTGTGGGGGGATTACGCACAGCTGCTGACAAGCATGCGCACGCAGAAAAAACAGCGGGGGGGGGGGGGGGGGGTGCTGTCAGTTTCCCGGCCTGTGGCAGGCACTGGCTGGATCTAGCGGCGCTCCAGGGCTCATACAGTTTGCAGCTTCCAGTTATAGACACGTGCCTGCTTGTGGGGGCGTGCAGGGAGATTGCCCGGATCCGAGAGTCTCTGTGTAGACAGAGAGATCCGGCACATTGCTTTCTGCGGGAAACCTGCTTCACTGCTGCGGCTATAAAGTGCCTTTCTGTGAAATATGGGTGCTCGAAACGGGCGGGTGCAGTTGTTTGCAAGCGAACTTGCAGGGGCTGTCGGCTGAAAGCTGACTGGGTATGAGACATGCCATGTGGTCTTTTTCTCTGGGAAACCTGCTTCACTGCTAAGGCTGTTTTTACTGCAGAGTCTGTCTGTGAGATGGAAAAAGGCTGGACCTGTAAGTGATAAAGTAAAGATTAGATAGATATTTTAAAAATAATAGATAGATTGGAAGAATATGAGCTGATTTTTTATACAGCACTTTCAGAAGTGGCAGGGAGGTGTGGGGGGCCAGCCATCAGGTTCTGCCTGACCGGGGACCAAGGCAGGCCCCTCATGCCAGGGACATGTAGGTGTGGATGGCAGGGTCTGGATAGAAACTTGCACAGACATGTCGAGGGTCCAGCAGCAACATGCCTGGACTTGTCCTCGGGAGAGGGGGGCCAGGGTGAAGGAAAGGGCAGACATCCATCAAGTCTGCTCTTGACAGTTTCCTGGGGCAAACAGGTGGGTGGGGGTGGGAGTGGGTTCAAGGAGGGGGCAGACATCCATCAAAATGCTCTTGACAGTTTCCTGGGGCAAACAGGGGGGTGGGGTGGTTTCAAGGAAGGGGCAGACATCCATCAAGATGCCCTTGACAGAAAGGAGAACTGATCAGGTGGAGGGGCGGGGCGCATCATTCAAACCCACCAATCAGAGGAAAGAGGGGTTACGGTCATAAATCATTTTGACAGAAACCCCATGCATAATACTACTGCCATCCACAATTTGAGAATGGTGTATCGTGGAGATCTGTATGTGGAGTAGCAAAGTGAACAATCACTTGCTCGCAATTGTAAGATTCCTTGTCCACTTCTCCATCAAGTGATGAGGATAAAATTGTAGCAGGATTTAACTGAGAACAACACTGAACTTTAACTTCATCAGCAACTAAAGTAGAAAATTCATATTTGCTCATTCTGGAAGCTTCTGAGTGCTAAGTAGCTGCTTTAGTCATAATAGTAACTACAGCTTTGGGAGCTAAAAGTGGGACATTATGCCCTACCACTAAAGGCTGTACAACCTCTAATGCCAGGTGTGCTGCTGCTACGCCTTAAGACATGCTGGAAGGACTGCTGTCACTGAATCTTAAGCTTTTGAATAATAAGCAATTGGACGATATCTGGAGTTACATCTCTGAGCAAGTATAGATTGTGAAAAACCCTGTGTCTCATGCACAAATAAAAAGAATTGTTGTTCAAAGTTAGGGTGGCCTAAGCCTGGAGCTTGAGATTTGATGGAATCTTTCTTGTGCCTTTATCAGTCCACTGAATGGGGCCTGGCATGGAAGGTTTAGAAATGTCATACAGCAGATGCACTATTAATACATATTTGAAAATCCCACTGTTTGCTGTATCTACATATCGATAGACACCTACATACTGTATTTGTGATTTATTGCCTGAGGTATGTTGTGAATAGCAGCTATATGCTCTGGAGTAATGGCTTATGGGGTACCACTCAGGTAGTGACCTTGGTATCTGATTTTGGTAAGGCAAAGCTGCAATTTAGATAACAACTCTTCATGGTCTTTTTCTGCTAACACTTGAAGTGATTTTAAACCATCCTCCTCATGTGCTTTGAGAGTATGAGAACAAAGCAAAAGGTCACCAATATATGGAATAAGTGTTATATTTGTACATTTCCTCTCCATCAAGGTCTTGTTTTAAAGTTAGTGAAAACAATATAGAACTTTCACAAAAACATTGCTGAAGTACTGTCTAAGTGTACTGAGTTCCCTTATACATAAAAGCAAATAAGTAATAACTATCTGGATGTATTGGGAGGAAAAGAATGCACTGCATACATCTATAATTGTATAAAACATTGTCTCTAGTGGCATAGACACTAAAATATGGATGGATCTGGAAACTACTGGAGACCACGGAATAACACATGCTTTAATTGCTCATAAATTCTGTATAAACCACCATGTGCCTGTCTGTGCTTTCTGAATACGCAAGATAGGAGTGTTATAAGGATGTGTGGACAGACTTAAAATACACTGCTTTAACAATGCAGTTATCACAGGACATATGCCATCTTTTGCTTCATGTTTCAGAGGATATTGGAGAACACAAGTAAGAAGTCCCCACTATAATATGGACAGAGTCCACAGACAGTTTAAAACCTACCTTATTTTTATTTTGTCCCCACAAATGTGCAGGGACTTTGGCTAAGAGGATCTGAGATAAAGAGAGGAACAAAAGAGCTGTCTCTAATGTCTCCTGAGAACTTTGTTCTTCGTTGTTTCTAAAGAGTCCGAAAAATTTAAACCAAGACAAATTATCAAATTTCTACTACCATACTAAGGTACCTATCTGGGGCATCTAAATAGATACCTTCAGGAACACATTTTAAATTACATTTCCATTTATAAAGCAAGTCCTTTTCTAACAGATTGATAGTTGTTCCTGTGGAAAGTAGGAAGGCATGTTTATCTTTTAACAGTTCTGACTGCATATTTAACTGGAGTCAAGGTCAGAGTGCCTTTAGCCCCTATTACTATGAAAAGTTTATCTTACATTGGGACATTTTCAAAAATTATTTCCTTAATGGCAGATTTGGTGGGACCCATGTTCCCTAGAAATGGAACAGTTTATTCCTCTACTGTTAAAATTATTTGGCATTCATCAGAAGAATTCTGACTAATATGTGGAATTAAATGAGTATTTGGTTTCTCAGAACTTGGATCCATAAATTCCTGTGCTTAACCTATCACATTCTGCATAGTCTATGACACAGTGTTTTGTGCAATTGGACAATCACTTCTTATTTCCCTCATAACTCAATTATTTTGCACATTTCTAGGACACTCTCCTCTCCAGCACTCTGCTCGCAGCTAAAACAGACATTTCGGAATAAGATAAGATAAGATAAGAACTTTATTTATCCAGAGGGAAATTCTTTTGTCATATACATGCTCAGTGCAACAAGAGGAATAAAGATAAGGTAGTAAAGAGTTTAAAAAGAACAGTAGTAATAGTGCAAACAGAATAACAACTCTAAACAAAGTAACAAATAACTATAACTAATAGTTTGTATTATAACTGTATAACTAATTTGTACAAAGCAACAAACAACTATAACTAAAACTATAACAGATATAATAAAACAACAGATTATTAGTGCAAGTGGTTATGAAAAGTGACTTAGTGTTTGTGCCATGAATAAATGAGATAGCAGCATGTGATGATGGGATGAAACAAACATTCAGTAACATACAGATGAGTAAATAAAAAAAAACCGAATGAGACCTAATGACAAAAATTCTGAAAAAGATCACCTACAGAATGAGGAAGAGTTATACAGTCTTATTGCCACAGGTAGAAAGGATTTCCTGTGGCGTTCGGTTCTGCATTTGGAGGCAATGAGTCTTTTGCTGTGTGTGCTCTGATGACCCATCAAGGAGGCGTGCATGGGGTGAGAGGGGTTGTCCATGATACCGAGAAGCTTTTTCAGCATTCTCCTCTCAGACACCTCCACCAGGTTCTCCAGTCTGACACCCAGGACAGAACCAGCCTTTTTAATCAGCTTGTTCAGCCTGTTGGCATCAGCTGTCTTCACCCCACTGCCCCAGCACACAGCTGCAAAAAACAACACGCTCTCTACCACAGAGTGATAGAACATAGTCAGCATTTTCCTACAGACATTGAAAGACCTGAGCCTCCTCAGTAGGTAAAGCTGGCTCTGCCCTTTCTTGAAAACCGTGTTGGTGTTTTTGGACCAGTCCAGTTTACAGTCAATGTGTACCCCCAGGTACCTGTAGTCCTCAACCACCTCAACATCCGTTCCTCTGATGGTGACAGGGGTGGGAAGAGGAGCCTGCTTCCTAAAGTCCACAACCAGTTCCTTTGTCTTTGTGATGTTTAACTGTAAATGGTTCAGCTCACACCACTCCACAAAGCTGTCCACAACACTCCTGTATTCATCCTCCTGTCCATCCCTGATACAGGCCACAACGGCAGAGTCATCAGAGAATTTCTGCAGGTGACATGACTGAGACTTGTACCTGAAGTCAAACGTGTAGAGGATGAAGAGGAAGGGTGATAGGACAGTTCCCTGCGGCGCCCCCGTGCTGCTCTTCAGCCGGACATGCTGTGGTCGATTGGTTAGATAGTCTGTAATCCAGGCTACCAATGGGTCGTCCACCTGCATTTCCGTGAGCTTATTCCCCAGCAGTGATGGTCTGATTGTGTTAAAAGCACTGGAGAAGTCAAAAAACATGACCCTCACAGTGTTCCCAACAATGTCCAAATGAGAATAAGCCTGGTTCAGCAGATAGATGATGGCGTCCTCCACGCTGATACGGGGCCGATAAGCAAATTGTAGTGGGTCCAGCCAGGGCTCCACCAGCAGACGCAGATGTTTCAGGAGAAGTCTCTCCAGCACTTTCATGACGTGTGAAGTCAGAGCCACTGGCCTGTAGTCGCTGGGGGTCGATGGGTGGGTCTTTTTGGGGACAGGAACCAGACAGGATGTCTTCCAGAGTGACGGGACCCTCTGCAGTTTCAGACTCATGTTGAAGATCAGATGTAGAACTCCACACAGCTGGGCAGCACAGCACATATCACTTTGGCCTTAAGCATAGCCTTGTTGTCTAAAAGATCCCTGGCCCCTATTAATTTGTCCCATATACAGTAAAACTGGGTTTGAGCAATTTGTAACTTATAAATGTGTTTTAGATTTCTTTTGTTAAATCTGAGTAAAAAAATGCATGGGTGCTGCATTAGCTTCAGTCATACTAAATCTGCACCAGCCAATGCAATGCTGTTTAACAGCCTCTTGTACTTTACTTTGCAACCCATCAATGAATATCTTAGCCATTTTTATACACTAAGGCATTTTTGGCATTATTGTGCCTAAATTACATATTCAAAAATAAATAGATGTTACTCTGCTTATATAATAAAGGAGCTGCAAATGGCTGAAGTGTAGTGGGAGCAACACTTCAGACTGAAAAAAAATATTTATATGTGTCACAAGCTGTCTACTAAAACAGATGGCTTGTTAGAAGTTCAGGACCAACTAGGACTGAGGGGGTAATAAGAGAGGCACAAGAGAGCCAGACTTTCAAAAAAGGTAAACATTTGCACTAAACAGCAAAATAACTGTAGTCCAGAGTTAAAAAATTCATATTTTGAGAATGCAAAGAAGAAAACAAAAAAAAAATAAAATAAAAATAGAGTTTGTAAAACAACACAAAAACTCTTACCCTGATGTTCAATCAGTCTCTTTCAGTTTAGGAAAGGGTATCAGCAACCTTAAAAAAACAAAAACTGGACTCTGTTTCAGCCCAATCTCAGGAGCTGTTTTTGGTTCTCAGGAGCCTCAAGCTGCTTCTTAACAGCAACCAACTGTTCAGCCACCAGACACCTCTATTTCTGGTGCTTACTCTAACTGTTTCTGTCAAGTCTCTCCGTTTGATCGTAATGAACTTCCTACTCTTGCAGCCACAACTATACTATTTCCCAGGTCAGCTTGCTTACTCACAGGGAGACACCGTTTCGGTTCTGCAGGAGGAATCACCCACCTCAAACAAAAACCAAAATATCAAACAACAAAATAAACATATTTGAACACTAATTAACATAAATAAAAACAAACGCTACTGTGCACATCCACTGCTAAATCAAAATGGACTCCCATGTGGCTGTCTTTCTGCAGTCCCCGACATCCGTGACTGCTCTTAGCTTCAGCGCCACCTTTAAAACATTGGCCTGTAAGAATGGAATGCTCCACGCAAGGCTTGTAGCTGAAATGAATGGTGGGACATCTGAAAAAAAACAAGGAAGAAACAACCTGCTAGTAAGTGCAAAACCTTGTCAAATATGTATATTTTTTTCTGTAAACCTGCTGAAAGATTACTTATTGCATCTCGCATTTAATGCTTACAGTGTGTCTCGCTCCCAGAGAAGCTATAGTGTCTCAATATGATTAAAAAACCTCGATAAAGCACAAAAAAACTGGATAATTTAGAGATTCCTTCTCCCAATGCAGTCTCAAATCCCATACTGTGGGAAAGAATTGTCAGATTAGTCTGGTCCTATTAATGACACCATATACTGTTAAAGAAATGTAAGCCATATTAACCCCTTAACTGCCCTCTGCCGGATATATCCGGCATCGTAGCTTTATTGCTGTCGCCTTACTGCCGGAATTATCAGGCACATTTGCCTGTGGTTATGTGAATGCCTGGCGCGTAGTATAACTGACAGTTTGGCGTGGGTATTATTACTACGTTGTATTTCGACAACTCTGCGGTTGTATTGGCCGCTCACGTGATGTGATTCGAAAGTGAAAGCTGTGAATATGGCGAAACGTAAACTGACTTCAAGTGAGGTTTTGCAGGCGATTTTGGACAATAATTCTGATCATGATTGTAGCAGTTCTGAAGAAGATTTTAGCGACAATGATGATCAGCAACGTGCGCTGCATGATACTGTGAATGACGACGCATCGGATGATGGCGATGAGTGGGTGTATCCCCAGCATCTCAACAGGACTGCTGCCCGTTATCTGAGCCAGATATGAAAGATCCAAACCGTGACCGCTTGTTCAAGCTACGTCCTTTGATTGACCATTTATTTGAAACATTTCAGCAGGTATTTCAGCAGGTAAATACTGCTTGAATAAATGTAAAGTAAAAAAAACGAAAATTGTTCAGATTTCTCCTGGCATGGGGAATATTTAGGTAGTTGGCGGTTAAAGGGTTAATTAATTGTCAAATTCCTAACTGAATAATATTTGAATAAAGTCTGTGCTTGAAGCTATCATATTTTAAAGGTTGTACTCTCTTTCATCATACACAATTTTTCTGACTAGTTAGCTCTGTAAAAACAATGAATGAACATCAAAAGACATATGGTCCAACTTCACAAATAATTTTTGGCTTGTTAATTAGAGAACTTATTAAGCAATTCTTTTAAGAATTACATATCCTTTGAACCACAAAACAATCCACAGTTCATAGCATCCTATACCAGAATAAAAAGCAGGGCATTTTTTCAGTGTTTGACATTCCCTGTAGAAAGGACCACAATCCAAAAGATAGGCCAGAATCAGCTCTGTACAGATAAAATGATAATGTGAAACAAAAGCAATAAAGCAACATTTATAATAAAGATGAATATCCTTATTGATAAGTATAATAAAGTCCACACTGTGGAGAGCAAGGTGACAGAAGAAGTGAAAGCTTTCACCACCCTTGGTAGTGTCATTGACACACAAGGAGGTATGGATATCAATGTTAAGTTGAGAATTGGTAAATCTAGGCAAGCCTTTCCAACAACTATAGAATATCTTGGACTCCAGAGAACTAACTCTCTGCACCAAGGTATAGAATTTTAATCCAATATTTTTAATCAATAAATGATCATTTTTACAATTTAATACAAGTATATACTTAAATGAAGTTGTAACTGTATTATTAAAAGCATAAGGAAAAGGAATGAAGGTGACTGAAGGATTAAGTAAACGTAGCTTAAAGCTTGAGCACAACCCAGCCACAGGGGATGCACAAACTAGTGTGTTTTTTCGTGCCGGTCCCAAGCCCGGATAAATGGGGAAGGTTACGTCAGGAAGGGCATCTGGTGTCAAATTTTGCCAAATCAATATGCGGGCAACAATTTTGGATGATCCGCTGTGGCAACCCCTAACGGGAGCAGCCAAAACAAAAAGAAGCTTAAAGCTTGAGCACGTGAGGGTTGCCTCATCTTATGAGGAATCACCAAAGTATTTACTAAGGTTAAAATGAAGTAAATGATTAATAAACACCCCCTTATAAAGCAAGAACAAACTAGTGAAAAAGCCCTACACCTACCATTAAGAGGTGGGAAAACCCTCAGGGCACCGCTATTAATGAAGTGATGTTTAGAATAATGGAAGAATGGACATGTAAATGAAGTTACCGGTTGCTGTAGATGAATGGCTAAGGTGATAGAATTCTGCATAGTAAGAGTCAGATTAAATGATGTATTAGATAAGTTAATGTAATAGAAAAGTATAAAAGAGAATTGTATTATTGATTGCTCACTTGATAGACTGAGACATTTGTGCATTATCTATGTGCAAATAAAGAATTGTTCTGTATTTCCATTTGGTCTCCATGAATGACATCTTTGAAAACAGAGGAAAGTTTTTTTTTTCCACAGCAAAGGTCAGAGTGTTAAAAAACAGTATCAGATCAGTCCTTCTCTGTCTAGAAGAGACATGGAAGACCATGACATCAGTTTTTAAGACCAGAATTACCAGAGATAATCAGAAGACAGTGGGGATAGATTGGACATACACTCCAAAAGGCCACCACAAATATAACCAGGAGAGCCCTCACCAGGAATCCTTAGGGCAAGTGGAAAAGAGAACAACAACCTGGTGGAGAGACCTGGCAGGGGACATTAAAAGACTGAGCTACTCCTAGAGCCAGATGGAAAGAAGCCTAGAACAGAGATGGCTGGAGGACTGTTGACAGTGGCATATTCCCCAAGAGGAGTAAGTAGGTTTAAATAAATAAGTAAGCAAGCAAGCAACTGAACTGAGTTTCTTTTCTGTTAGTTTAACCTAATCTTTATTTTATCTTTTTGCCTTAAAATGTATTCTTTTTGTGAAGGGTGCTACAGTAATCCCTCCTCCATCGTGGGGGTTGCGTTCCAGAGCCACCCGCGAAATAAGAAAATCCGCGAAGTAGAAACCATATGTTTATATGGTTATTTTTATATTGTCATGCTTGGGTCACAGATTTGCGCAGAAACACAGGAGGTTGTAGAGAGACAGGAACATTATTCAAACACTGCAAACAAACATTTGTCTCTTTTTCAAAAGTTTAAACTGTGCTCCATGACAAGACAGAGATGACAGTTCCATCTCACAATTAAAAGAATGCAAACATATCTTCCTCTTCAAAGGAGGGCGCGTCAGGAGCACAGAATGTCAGAAAGACAGAGGAAAGCAAACAAATCAATAGGGCTGTTTGGCTTTTAAGTATGCGAAGCACCGCGGCACAAAGCTGTTGAAGGCGGCAGCTCACACCCCCTCCGTCAGGAGCAGGGAGAGAGAGAGAGAGAGAGAGAGAGACAGAGAAAAGCAAACAGTCAAAAATCAATACGTGCCCTTCAAGCTTTTAAGTATGTGAATCACCGTGCAGCATGTCGCTTCATGAAGCAGCTGCACAGAAGGTAGCAACGTGAAGATAATCTTTCAGCATTTTTAGACAAGCGTCCGTATCGTCTAGGTGTGCGAACAGCCCCCCTGCTCACACCCCCTACGTCAGGATCAGAGAAAGTCAGCGCAAGAGAGAGAGAGAGAAAGTAAGTTGGGTATCTTCTCAGCCATCTGCCAATAGCGTCCTTTGTATGAAATCAACTGGGCAAACCAACTGAGGAAGCATGTACCAGAAATTAAAAGACCCATTGTCCTCAGAAATCCGCGAACCAGCAAAAAATCCGCGATATACATTTAAATATGCTTACATATAAAATCCGCGATAGAGTGAAGCCGCGAAAGGCGAAGCACGATATAGCGAGGCATCACTGTATATAAAAAAATGCTTGTATTTAATGATTTGCTGTTCCACTTCTTTGTGCTGTACTCAGTGAAGTAAAAAGTTAGTACTATATATATTTTTGTAAAGGTATACAGCACTCTGGAATTGTACGTGGAAGTTGGCCAAATATAAAAAAAGCCTGATATGTTTTAAGTATACAAAAAATATAAGTGCTAAAAGTACACTGAACAGAAGCATGCCTTCCATATTAGAATTTTGAAATGTTATCAGTAACAAAGGAATTGAAAATTAATTTAAACTTTTGAGTGCCACACACTATTGCTGTAAGTCTGACTCCAGCCCTGCATGTAATAGTTTACATTGAACTGACAAATTTTAAGATGTCAAAAAACACAATATTAAGTTGGAAAAAGAGTTAATTACATTTAACCTTTGTTTTCCCATACATTCCAGTGGAATTGAGGAGCAAGTATTTTATTTTGTCAGCACTGGATTAAAGATACTTGGCTTATTGTCAATAAAATAAATGCACTACATAAATCTACAATCGTATAAAGTGTTTACTAATGTATGTGTATTCTGAGTGCTGAGTTATATCAGTTAAGTTTTTTCTAAATTATTAATTGCTTCAAAATTTCATTACTGATTTACTGACATAGAATACCTTTATCATAATAATCATTGATACTGTATTAAATTGATTTTTTGTGTCCTAAGCTGTCAGTCTCTTGTGATATGTAAATACCAAACCACACTGCATTTCATACTATTAGAAAGTCTATATGCAGTGCGTGAAAAAAGATAAGAATATAAAGAAACATGTAGGACAGAATTCTATAAAATCAATTAAACAGCAAAACCTAATTAAGTCCTATATTTCTTATTTCTTATTGCATAGTTTTGATGAAAAAACATCCCAGGACTATTTTTGAAATGTGTAATAAAAATCAGATGTCTTTTTTCCTTTCAACCTGCTCTTCAAAACCTTTGTTATCTTACCTGAACACTGCCAATAAGGTGGAAAATGGTGGCGAAAAATACAGTCTCACTGAACCCAAGTAAATCCCCAGTTGACAAGCTTTGGTTTGTTCTTTTCAGATTATAAAGAAGTAAATGCCCAGAGGCTTGCACTGGTAAAAATACGGTTCTTTTGTTTGATTGTCTTTTGTAGAAAAGAACTGACAGGCTCTAGATCCCTGAAGTCTATAACAGAGGCATGAATGGTACGACTCTATCATTCACAGAGCATCTGATTCAGTTTAATAGCTGTACCGAGAAGAATTGCAAGAATGACAACAAAGAAAAAAGATGCAAAAGTTTCTTTTACTTGAAAACATCAATCTCAAGAAGAATACAGGAATTCCTTAGAAACAGTACTCTCAATTTGCAACAAGCTCTTTCCACTCTTTTATCAATTAGGCAGTTTTTTTTCTTTTTTTAAACAATATCTTAAAGATAATTCTGGGAAATTACTCTTACAATGTAAGTAAATGTAAAAAAGTGAAGTCATAGATTTTAAATTAACTAATTCACATAGTCAGAAAATGGGCACTATGGTTAAAAATTGCTATTCCAAAAGAGTGTTGGCATTTTCAAGAACATGCAATGTTACCCAAAAATCAAATAATATAACTATTTCTTAGTTAACAGATTGACAATGTAGATGGGAATAAAAAGTAAGTAACAATGAAGCAAAAAGGAAATGTATCAGAAATCATCAGAAAAATATATAACTAGTAATTATTTCATTCTAAGTGCAGCAAATATGTATAACAACGGAATGAATAATGGACATTAATTGACAGTTAAGTAATGTGAAAAGCAAACTGTAACTAGTATATACTGTAGCAAAGTGTGGTGCAAGCACAAGTGCAAGCTTAGATGGATTGGAGTTCTTTTTCATGGCTGTTTAATTGGTTCACTGTCTTGAAAAGGATTTGTTCACCCAGCCGTCATTGCTGGACTGAAGACAGATGGCTCTTGTGAGCCGGGGGGCTTATCGCACCCCTACAGGATATGGACGCTGCTCTATAAAACACTGAAAGACTACCTTCACATTGCTCCCTTGCTTGCTGGGCTTACTTGCGGCTGCTTTGTTGCACGATATGCTTCCTGCACAGTACTTCGCATAATTAAAAGCATGAACAGCGCCTATCGGTTTTTGATTGATTGCTTTTCTCTCTCTCTCTCTCTGACATTCTCTGCTCCTGACTCCTTTGAAGAGGAAGATATGTTTGCATTCTTTTAATTGTGAGATGGAACTGTCATCTCTGTCTTGTCATGGAGCACGTTTAAAGTTTTGAAAAAGACACAAATGTTCGTTTGCAGTGTTTGAATAAAGTTCCTGTCTCTACAACCTCCTGTGTTTCTGTGCAAATCTGTGACCCAAGCGTGACACTCTGCAGATGCTCCCATTTCATAGGGTCCATCTGTGCAGGCATTTTTTGATGGCTTCTACATTTACATAATGGTCGCCCAATTACCGCTATAAGATTTCCCACTCAAAATAGTACTGCATTTGTGCCTGCCACTGCACCCACAGTTGCTGGTACCGCTGTCACACAGCTCTGTCCCATAAATACCTCTACCCCAGCAGTGTTCTCTTCAGGAATCAGATTGTGAACTAATCCCTGCAGGCGATATGGCAGTCTTCGATTCCGCTGCAGTCTTTCTGGCATTGTTTTTGCGATATCTAGAAAGTCAGGAGATGATCCCGCTCTCAAGATGGTCAGAACCGGGCAAACAACGGGATTGGCACCATGGAGCCGTGCAGGGCCAACTCACCCTTGTGGTGGTATGCGGTGAGATGATCACAGTGAACCACTGTTGTTCACCGTCTTGTTTTCACTACATACACTACCTCTGATAGTCGAGACACAGATGGTACAGGGCCCCCGCCAACTGTCAGCCAGCTTAGGACACTACCCTTTCTTCCGCTGTGGAGCACTTAACCACACTGTCATACACCCTTTTCTGATGGTTGCTGGCTGTGTGCTGATGGGTCTGGGCGAAGGCATGAATGACTTCAAGGCTCCATCTCAGTTCCACGATATATTGGAGACTGGGCGTGGTGTAGAGGTCACACTCTAGAGGAGTGCCAAAAGCAAGGGTCACTGGGGTACACAAAGTAAAACCTCCAGAGTGGCAGATCAATGCGGCCACAGGATGGTGGGCAGCTGTTGTTCCCAGACCCATTGGTGCTCTGCTGTGAAGATGGATACCTGAGTTACCAGGGTTAACAAGAATCACAAGGCCATTACTTTGGCAATGAAGAGGAGTTGTCCAAGTCTTATGAACTTGGAGGAGTCTGCAGATCTGTTTCATTACCTCTGATTCAAAATTATTGCCCTGGTCACTATGGAATTCCTCCGGTGCTCCAAATCAACAGGTTGTTATTCTCATTTGAAAAATGCTGACCAATGTAGTATTATTCTTAATTGCTGGTAAATTTCTATCCACAACAATTAATCATATAATAGGAATAATAATTTTTTGCTTTTGTAACTAGATTTTTATTTTTAATTTCTCTATTGAGTGGTATTGTTTATATAATCTGAACACAAAAAGGATAAACAATAGGGGTTCAAAAGCCAGAAAACAAACATAAAACTAAGGTATTTTTAGAAAAGATAAGCTATTCTCTTAGTTAACCCTCATCCTACTGACATATGTTACATACATGAACAGCCAACTGAGGTCTCTGGAGACCCCAAGGATAATTTAATATAAGAAGCAATCATTATAGCAAAAAAAAATTATAGTAAAATGTATTTCTTATCAAAGCATTATTAATTATGTAAATAATGTCATCTAAAGAAAAAATAGATTATTATTTTAGCAAAATTACAATTGATGTGCATATTATGTGTATAAAATAATTCATATAAACACACAGTCATTCAAACTTCAATACTTTCTAAAGCACACAGTTTGCCTCATGCTTGCCATTTTTGCCTAAAAAAAACAAATGATGGTGTTTAACATTATATAGTTATATTCTAGATTTATTACAGCCAAACACATCTTGGAGCTCTGAGAGACCTCTGAGAAGCTTCTCCTTCTCCTTACCTTTATTTACTCTCCTTATCACTCCTTTCCCCTTCCCTCTTAATCACTGCAGCCTCAAAAATTTTGTAGATTTCATTAGCCAAGAAAGGAATCTAATACACTCTATAAATATACAGTATACAGTTTTTTGTTTTTTTCCACACCCACACCCTGTCTTGATCATGCTGTGACATTCATATGCATGGCAAATTATTTTACAGTCTTATCTTTTATAATAGAATGATTCTGGTATGACTTAGTTTTTAGTCATTTCAAGTAAACATTGTTTGTGTTGTATTTATGTAATGACACCAATCAGAGTCCTTTTGACTCCAACATCAAATAACAGAAATAAACAGAAAGTCATTCAAACGTCAACAATTTTTATTTACATATTCTTCTTTTTTATCTTTTAAAACTAAACTCTTCAAAGCTTCTAAATTGTATTTTGTCTTTCAGTGCAAAGTAAATTCAAAAAATGAAAACTAAACACACTACAGGTACTCATAGCACACATTTTCCTTCATGCTATGCTCAGTGCACGCTGGCATGTGACAGGAGGAGTCAACAGTTACTTCCTTCCTGTCTGTGTCTCAGGAGCAAAGATGACACCTTTTCCGAACAGATTTTCCACCCGAGCGCTGGACAGTCACATCTGCAGGAGTAGTTTTACTCACTCCCATAAGAGTCAATACTGATTTGATTGGGGCTTGCAATGTAGAAGTTTCAGCTCTCCTTTTCATGTGTGGCATGACCAAGGCAAGACCCAGCTGCCTCAGGAAGATCCGGCAACATCTGCCACGTTCTGATGACTTCCAGTCTGGGAAGTTCTCCACCTAGACAATGAAGGCAGCGATGGCTGCAACATCCATCATGTTCATAAATAGTTCCATTGGCCATCTCTTTATTTTTCTTCTTCATGTGAATATTTTGTCCATATGATCCATATTATCAATGCCACTTTTGCATTACAGTGTAGTATGCTCTCTGGTTTCTGCTTTTTACCTTCAACCTTGGTGTCATGGTGCATGGAGGACAACACCAGTACCACTTTTACTTTTGCTGGAACATATGACACAAGGGTAATTGGCCCATAAAAGCAAAAAATGTGAACTGGTGATGTCCCTTGTTACTGTTAGGCTTCATCTCCTCTGGGGATGTGTGGCTCGTTTGACTTTATAGTGCCCACATATGTCAGTCCATTTTCCAGAAAGGTTTCAGCTTAGGGAACGAAAGTGAAAAAATGGTCATTTGTGACATTTCTGCCACTTCTTATGCCAAGTTCCCACAAGCTCTTTTACTACATGGGCCCCTTGATTTTCATCTCGTTCCCTCCCAGGCTGTCCGCAAAGGTATATTTCACCCTTGAGATGGTAGCTGGTCGCTGCATCACAGTTCCACCAGATTTTTATCCCATATTTGTCAGGCTTGGATGGGATGTATAGTCTGAAACTGCACCTTCCTCTGAAACCAACAAGCAGCTCATCCACACACATGTCTGAGCCTGGAATGAAGTACTTTTGGAGCTGTGCTACAAACATTGTCCATATATCTCGGAAAGGTGCAAGCTTGTCTGCTGCCACTTGCTCTCCTCTTGTTGCTTTATTGTCAAACCTCATGTATCTCAAATTTTTTTGGAATCTTGTTCTAGACATGGTTGCAGAGAACACAGCCAAACACTTCTTGGAGCTCTGGGAAACCTCCTTCCCCTTACATATCTCTCTCATTCCAACCTTAGCCCACTTGGCTGGGGCTTTTGGGCAATTTTGACATTTGTATTTTTAAAAAGCAACAATCAAAGCAGAAATAGAAAACAATGATGCGACATTAGGAACAAACTGCTTGACAAAGTCATAAAGAATTAGAATGATCAAAAAGCACCTGTGAGATATGACAAAATTTAACCATTAAAAACAACTGCTCACCACAAAAACAGCAAAAGCATTTTTTTTTCTTTTTTAATCTTTGTAACAGAAAAGTAAAGTAAAGATCTGCCAAGTGAGGTCTGTATTTCACAATACATAATGATAACGATTCCAGAGGCACAGCAATGAAACTACATGTAGCATGTCTCTTCATATCACTGTGGTGCAGGGAAGACAGAAAACAAGAGAAAAGACAAAACAAAAGGCATAAATGCTCCCAACATTACAAAGTGCTAGCAAGCTCAAGTTTCCCCATATTCTGAGAACATGTTTAAGTCATCTTGCAGATGATTTATAGTTTTGGTGTAGTCTCCGGTGGCTCAAACAGTGTGAAAGAGACTACACAACAAAGCTACATAAGACAATAAAAGTGCCCAGAGGTGCCCAGAGCTTACTTGCCAACTCATTTATCATGTACTTCATTCAATAGGCTGTTGAAATTTAGAGAAAATAATATCAGCCCTACAATTGAATTTTTTATTTGTTATAAGTTGAAAATTACTTATACATACATTTAGAATAATGTGATAAATAGAATGTGAATAAGATAAGATCATAGCATGACAGGCCAACTTCATTATGAAGAATATTATGATTGATAGTAGCTTTATCTTGTCAAGCTAGCACACTTTGCTGGATGGAAAAGAACTGCACAGAAGAGGGTAAAGTATCTTGTCTACAAAACCCTTTATTTATATTCCTTCCTTTCTTTTGAAACTCCACTTCCTTCCAATTCAAAACCAGACAGTCAGTATGAGAAACCTGAAAAAAAAAACATCAACCATATGAGTTTTAGGATTATGTCAGTTTCTTTAATAGGGTATCATAATAGGTAAATAAGAATTATGAGATGTAAATGAAAATCAAAACCAGAGAAAGAGCTTTAAATATATTTGCTTAATGGACTTAAGGCCAGCATAGCTTGTTTTATTAATACTACACACCTTATGATTTCTTCTTTCTGAGAAAATAATGTTTATCTAAATCAGGTTAATGGCTTCTGTAGTATCAGAACCACATTTCAGAAAAAATGGCATGTTTTATCAAATAACTGCACCACTCATGGTAAGTTTTTAACAACTTTGCAAAAGTTACCTTGTGCATATCACCTAACAAACTACATGCCTTCTCTGCCTTTTTACGGTGTACCAGATAAAATACTTCAGCTTGAAATAGATAATGACACATTATTAAGAAATTTGTTTAAAATGTCTTAATTAGTTTTATGCATATACTGATAGTATTTGTTTATTGGAGAAATAATTTTTCATTAATATACAGTGGTGTGAAAAACTATTTGCCCCCTTCCTGATTTCTTATTCTTTTGCATGTTTGTCACACAAAATGTTTCTGATCATCAAACACATTTAACCATTAGTCAAATATAACACAAGTAAACACAAAATGCAGTTTGTAAATGGTGGTTTTTATTATTTAGGGAGAAAAAAAAATCCAAACCTACATGGCCCTGTGTGAAAAAGTAATTGCCCCCTTGTTAAAAAATAACCTAACTGTGGTGTATCACACCTGAGTTCAATTTCCGTAGCCACCCCCAGGCCTGATTACTGCCACACCTGTTTCAATCAAGAAATCACTTAAATAGGAGCTGCCTGACACAGAGAAGTAGACCAAAAGCACCTCAAAAGCTAGACATCATGCCAAGATCCAAAGAAATTCAGGAACAAATGAGAACAGCAGTAATTGAGATCTATCAGTCTGGTAAAGGTTATAAAGCCATTTCTAAAGCTTTGGGACTCCAGCGAACCACAGTGAGAGCCATTATCCACAAATGGCAAAAACATGGAACAGTGGTGAACCTTCCCAGGAGTGGCCGGCCGACCAAAATTACCCCAAGAGCGCAGAGACGACTCATCCGAGAGGTCACAAAAGACCCCAGGATAACGTCTAAAGAACTGCAGGCCTCACTTGCCTCAATTAAGGTCAGTGTTCACGACTCCACCATAAGAAAGAGACTGGGCAAAAACGGCCTGCATGGCAGATTTCCAAGACGCAAACCACTGTTAAGCAAAAAGAACATTAGGGCTCGTCTCAATTTTGCTAAGAAACATCTCAATGATTGCCAAGACTTTTGGGAAAATACCTTGTGGACTGATGAGACAAAAGTTGAACTTTTTGGAAGGCAAATGTCCCATTACATCTGGCGTAAAAGGAACACAGCATTTCACAAAAAGAACATCATACCAACAGTAAAATATGGTGGTGGTAGTGTGATGGTCTGGGGTTGTTTTGCTGCTTCAGGACCTGGAAGGCTTGCTGTGATAGATGGAACCATGAATTCTACTGTCTACCAAAAAATCCTGAAGGAGAATGTCCGGCCATCTGTTCGTCAACTCAAGCTGAAGCGATCTTGGGTGCTGCAACAGGACAATGACCCAAAACACACCAGCAAATCCACCTCTGAATGGCTGAAGAAAAACAAAATGAAGACTTTGGAGTGGCCTAGTCAAAGTCCTGACCTGAATCCAATTGAGATGCTATGGCATGACCTTAAAAAGGCGGTTCATGCTAGAAAACCCTCAAATAAAGCTGAATTACAACAATTTTGCAAAGATGAGTGGGCCAAAATTCCTCCAGAGCGCTGTAATAGACTCATTGCAAGTTATCGCAAACGCTTGATTGCAGTTATTGCTGCTAAGGGTGGCCCAACCAGTTATTAGGTTCATGGGGGCAATTACTTTTTCACACAGGGCCATGTAGGTTTGGTTTTTTTTTTCTCCCTAAATAATAAAAACCACCATTTACAAACTGCATTTTGTGTTTACTTGTGTTATATTTGACTAATGGTTAAATGTGTTTGATGATCAGAAACATTTTGTGTGACAAACATGCAAAAGAATAAGAAATCAGGAAGGGAGCAAATAGTTTTTCACACCATTGTAAGTCATTGCGTGCTAGGTTGCTGATACTGAGATTTTGGGTTTGAAATATTGGTAAGCAAAATTACTGTGCTAATTGTGATACATTACATTTTAATTAATTAGTATTTCTTGTGGTTGTTATTTTTTACCATTCTATTGATGCTGTCATCTTGGCATTATTTTGAGGGCACTTATTTTTTGAAGATATTTTGCTGTTGACAACAGCGTTTGTTGCCAATTGTGTCAAAAGGAGATCATTTTTGTACAATGGGTGGTTTTCTTTTTCTCTTAGGCAAAAACAGGTAAATAATAAATGTAAAAATCCAACAGATATAGGGGCAATAGGCAATCTTTGTTGAGACTGGGGTGATAAGTGAAAAGGCACATTTCCTGAATAATTATGTTACAGTTTATTGTTGATGTTTGTCTACAAGACATAGATATTTACCTGTGTTGAAAAAGAGTCACCTGCTTTGAAGATGAAACTGCCTGTTTGTGAAAATAGAACTGCCTGCTTCCTTGTAAAATGTTTGTATTTACCTGGTTTAAAAATTAACATGTTCTGGGCATATTACTTTCTAATCAGCATACAGTGGTATATGTAGTTCTTAATAGCTGACAATAATACTCTTTTTTAACCAATGAAATTGTGTTTACATGATTGATGATATAAGGAAATTGGTATATACCATTGTTTAATTGATCATCATGTTGATCCAGGCAGAGACTGAAGCAGTTACAGTTACTTCTGGGCAGTGAGTGGTTTTCAGTGCAAAGAGAGAGAGCGCAAGCAGAAGGGACAGAGTGAGTTCAGAGGATGGTGTTAGAGGGTAAACCATGTACGAAAGAGATGGTCCAGCAAGAACAATGTCAAGATCATTCGCACTGAACGAAGGGACTCACAGGCAGATGAGTGTATGTAGCAGACGAGACGCAAGAGATATGGACAGTGACACCTACATCCAGGGAAGGAAAAAACAATTTCACCAGCAAGGCACCGGGTTCAGTGAGAGAGAGAAGACTCATGAGAGGACCAAGCAAAGCCGGCAGACAAGAAACAAGACTTTTGATGGGAAACAAGCATTTGGCGAACAGAGTGTTTCAGTGGGTCAGTTGGAAGACTAATCATTGTAACATAGGATGCAACTTGGACTTTGCAGCACCAAAGGTTTTACTCTCTACTGTTCTGTTTTAATGGATGTTTAGAGTGTGGACTGTTTGTTCTCTTTTTAAATGGTTTTCACTCTTAATATTTTTAGATTCTTATGTACTTTAATCTCCTTGGTAGATTTTATATTGTCTGGTGTGATACAAGTTGCTATTGTTTTTCTTGAAATTGCTATTTTGTCTTTCATTGTGTGTTTATTCACCACCCAATTTAAAGAAACCTCTGTGCTATCATCTTTAAAGCTCAAGAGCTCCCAGAGTCTTAATAAAACTTGGTGGTGCAGTCAGATATTTTAGATTAGATTACCTATAAGTGTGACCAGACAAATGTTACACATGTGTTTCATGGAGTCACGGTGTATAACATCATAATTGTTGCCATTTTTAAGGTGGTGTCACAGTCTTTAGAAAGTAAAAATATGTAAGTGCAGTAGTTAGAATTACATTTTTTGGGAATGGGACTTTTTCATATAGTTTACTCAACTCATATTTTTGGTTTAGATAGATAGATAGATAGATAGATAGATAGATAGATAGATAGATAGATAGATAGATAGATAGATAGATAGATAGATAGATAGATACTTTATTAATCCCAATGGGAAATTAGTTTATGTACAGTATGAGGTTTTGTATATCAGTTTTTATTTTTAAATTTCTAAATTTTTATCTCTGCTAGTTTGACTTCCCAGTTCTCAGTTATTTGTTAGTGCTGTGCTCTGTCACCTTTTAGGATTATTATTATTTTAAGGCAAGATAGCTTAAGAGCAAGGATTTGCAATGCAGGTAAAGATGGCAAAGTTCAGGGAGAGTACACAGTGTAGTTCTTAAAAAGAGAAATGCTAATGCTTGCTGACAGAAGAATATTGTTTATACTGACTGAAATTCCAAATGTGACAATGAACTTTTAGTAATGGACTAGGAGATGAAGCATAGTCAAGAACAAACTGAGGACTTACAATCAAGGAGACAAAAAATAGAAACTAAAACCAAAATACTAAGCCAAAAATCATAGTCTGAAAGCAAATTAGGGATTCACATAATAAAACTTTTAAAAATATGAAGAAATGAGCACAATAGAGTTTGCGTTAATCCAGATCTTGGCTGAAGTTGCTGGTGCAGAGCTTAATTAAATATGTTCACTCTGATAATACCATACATTGTGACTTTTAGGTCAAGCCCCTGGGCAAACGACTATTGTGTCAGTTCAACAGGAATATAAAATTAAGGCACCCACAAGAAGAGGAAAATGGAGTTGTGGAACAACATGATTAATTTTTAACAATGATAAAATTAACTCAAAATAGAAAACAAACTTTACAAATGCTCCACATCAGTGTCTTTTGTTGTGCAAATGTGTTGATCAGCACTGGCAGCAGGCAGCCTGCTATCTCATACCCCACCGTCACAGTTTTAGTTGTACACAAAGTTCTCCCAGCTCAAGTCTGTTTATCTGGGTGTGAGGTACCTTGAATTGTATAGGGTAAAAAATATTATTTGGAACACAGATATTTCAGGTGTGTTCTGTGTCTATAACGATCTGCGTAAATGTAGGATGAGAGAAAATGCGAGGCAAGAAATGATGAACACATACCTAAAACAGAAACTTTTTCATGTTCTACTAATAATTGTTAAAATGCTTACATGAAGTGTATAATGTGTGAAGACTGAAGTCCAAATAGCAAATAAACACTTTCACAAAAGACACAGATATAACAAAAGAAGTGCGCTTTCTTGCAGCAAGAAGCAAGCGTCATCCTGCCAGTGAATCTGCCACACGCATGTCCTACAACAAAACAGCAGGGCCTACAGAGCTCTCCAAGGTATCATGCAAATTCCTGTTTGTGGTTTTGTTTTGGGATGATCTTTATATAAAACACATTTATATATTACTTATGTCAAAGCCAGATAAAATTGTATTTACCTATTTACTATGATTTATTTAATTGTCTTCCTACAGCATAAAGTAACAAGTAGACTGCAGAGCTTCCTGTGTTTAATCAACACGGGCATGCTTACAAAGTACATGTGCAATGCCACTCCTTATTTAGGAAAAGATCCCAGTCATCACAGAAGAGAAGAGAAACACTTTCCGAGACTAAGGTCATAAAGCTTATGGAGCTGTTTCTGGACAAAGGCAGAACCGCAACAACAGTTGCATGAAGTGCAACAGGAGCTTCCATCTGCAGGCAAAGTCACTTCAGTATGCAAGAAAAGCAATGATACTTAGAATGTAGACAGACTCTTTTTTTTGGGCAAATTGCTTGCATGATGTAGAAGGACATGTGTGTGGCAGACTCACTGGCAGAATGACTCCCAACCTCTTGCTGTATCCAAATGGTGCCACCTTTCACCTTTACCCCTGGTGCAGCTGCGTTGTTCTTATTCTTTTTTTGCAGGGAGGGCTTCTGTTCTCTTTCTCCGATGTAGGACCCTCATCCTCATCTGACTTCACCTCTGTTATATACATCTTTATTTGAAAACTAACAGTGTCAGATCAAGGGGAGTGTGAACGTGACTGAGAGAGTAAAAGTGAATAATAAAACAAAATGTTAACTTTTACAAGTACCATAAATTTACACCAGCTGATACAGACTCAAATATATCAAAATGTATGCTTTTATTCTATAATAGTAATAATAATAATAATAGCCGCTCACTACTCAAAACAGTTAAGGCATGAAGGACTCTGGATCGAACCCGCAACCTTTCTACTTGGACACAGCAGTTCTTACCTCTACACCAGCCAGGCAGACATATACGTATGTGTGTGTGAGTGTGTGCGTGTGTATCATACCCTATTCCAATTTCTTTTATTTTGGTTAAATCCCTAGAAAAAAAAGCACTTATTTTGTAATATTTGAGTCTTTTGTGAAAGTGTTTATTTGATATTTGGACTTTCACATTTATGACTTCACATCAGCATTTTGACAATTATTAGTAGAACATGAAAAAAGTTTCTGTTCTAGTTATGTGTTTAACATTTCTTGCCTCACTTTTCCTGTCATCCTACATTTACACAAATCGTTGTAGATACAGAACACACATGAACTGTATGTGCTCCGAATAACAATATATCATTTACCCAATACAATTCAAGGCACCTCACACCCAGATACACAGACTTGAGCTGGGACAACTTTGTGTACGACTAAAGCTGCGTCGGTGGAGGGGATGGGATAGCAGGCTGCTTGCTACCAGTGCTGATCGACACATTTGCAAAATAAAAGACGCTGATGAGGAGGTATGAGGGAATTTATGGTGGCCCGACATTACGAGTTTTAATTGAGCTACAGGGATTCTAGTGTTAACAATCAATAAAACAGTTAAACATAATCCATCCATCCATCCATTTTCCAACCCAATGAATCCGAACACAGGGTCACGGGGGTCTGCTGGAGCCAATCCCAGCCAACACAGGGCACAAGGCAGGAACCAATCCTGGGCAGGGTGCCAACCCACCACAGGACGTTAAACATAATGCAACAACAATATCATCTAACAATATGATATATCACAAAGTTTTTTGTTTTTTTTAAATCAACTGGACAAATATTCACAGAAGAGATGGGTTTTTAATTGCTTCTTAAATGCATTGAGGAAGTCAGCATTTCAGATGGAGGTGGGCAGCTTGTTCCACCAACTAGAAACTACACAGGAAAAGAGTCTGGATTGAGACTTGATACCACACAGAGGTGGCATCACCAGAAGCTGCTCCCTGACAGACCTGAGCAGGGAAGAAGGAGCACAGCACCTTACCAGTGTCTCTGTATACTCAGGTGCTGACCAACTGACTACTCTGTAGGCATGCATCAGGGATTTGAACTTAATGTACACTGCTGCAGGGACCCAATGTAATGACCTGAAAAGAGGAGTAATGTGCCCGCCTCGGCTAGGTAAATATAAGACGGGCCGCTGCATTCTGTACCACATAGCACATGCGGGTACTCCTGCCAGAAGAGAATTGTAGTAGTCCAGGTGTGACACGACCAAATTCTGAACCAGAAGTTGTGCAGCGTACTCTGACAGATAGGGTCTGATCTTTCTGATATTGTACAGCGTGAACCTGCATGAATGAGAAGCAGAAGAAATGTATTCAGAAAAAGATAGCTGCTCATCAAACACCATCCCAAGTTTGCATACAGACTTAGCTGGTGTTATCAACAGTGAACCCAGCTGTACAAAGATGGGGAGTTGAACAGAATGGCTGGCTGGGATCATAAGAACCTTGTTTTATTCCTTGTTGAGCTGTAGATTATGGCTGTTCATTCAGGTTTAGATTTCAGTAAGACATGTAGCGACTCTATCTGACACTGTATTGTCTTTCAGAGGGAACGACAGGTACAGCTGTGTATCATCCACATATCGCTGATAAGAGAAACCATGAGATTGAACTATGGAGACCAGTGAGATGGCATACAGAGAGACGAGTAGATGACCCAGCACCCATCCTTGGGGTACACCTGTGAATATCTGGTATGTCTTTAACAACTTGACAAGAAGAGACATCTAGCAGGATCAGGACTGATGACATTATAGTAGCTGTAGCAAGTCGTAGCTGGTCCACCACCATTAGTACAAGCCTTCTCAGATGAATGGTTCCTCTTGAAGTTGGACTGGTTGATATTGAGCAATCCTTTCTGTACAAGGAAGGAAGAGACCTGGTTAGAAATAGCATGTTCAAGTGTTTTGGAATTGTAATTGCTAACTTAAGATGTATTGAATGATTGAGAACTGACTGTTGATAGCGGCCACCCTATCCTGAAAAAAGGTGGCAAAGTCATCAGCAGACAAGGAGGTTGGGGAAGAAGGTGGAGGAGGGTTAAGAAGGGAAGTTAAAGCGAGGATCAGAGAGAGTGTGTTGGTGGTGCTGTTAATTCTATTCTGATAGAACTTTACCTTACCATTGAAAAGGATATAAGAAGGGACTGATACTTAGCCAGGTCTGTCTGAAACTTTGACTTCCTCTTATTTCTTTCAGTTCATTGATTACAGGAGTGTTTTTCATGTGCAGGCCTGGAAGATAGAGGACAAACATTGCCACAACAGGAGGACAGAATCGAGCAAATGATGTCAAGAGAGGCGAACTGGTCAGGAGGAGGAAGAGCAGAGGAGACTATGGAAGAGAAATGGGTGGGAGAAAGGGAGCGGAGGTGTCAACGGAAGGATATGGGGGGAGAAGAGTGAGAAGATGTAAGCATCAGAAAGAAATTAATAAAAAAGTGGTCAGATGTGTGTAGAGGAATGGCAGTTGCATTTATGGAAGTGCAGTTATGTGAGAAAGAATGAAGTCAAGCAGATTGCCAACCTTGTGAGATGGTGGGGTGTGGAGCTGTGTGATGTTGAAGGTGTTAGGTTACAGCCCATTGCCTGACATTGGAAGGAGTGAGACCATGCAGCCCATTTAATGTACATTACAACATTAGAACAATCTTGATAAGATCATGCCATTCAGCTTGCCAGTCTTATTTTTATAAAAATAACATTAAGTAAACTTTTGAATAAGTACCACCAGATACCACACATGCCTATGGTTCTATGTGGAATATTTTTCATAAACACCTTGAAGAATGAGGCTAAAATAAGAAACTTTGCTGACTTTGCTCTATCATTTGTGCAAATTTCATTTTTTCAAATAATAATTCCAAAGTGTTATATAATTTTATCTTCAGCAAAAACTCAGCTACAATAATAATATGCAAACAAAAGGGATTCAGATTCATATTCATGTTGTAAATTACTCATAAAGTACAAAAATTGTAAACTGAGGTTCTCAGCATGTACAAGAATTTAGTGAAACACATACTAAACCATTGTGGCAAGGCTTTTTCATTACTGAAGTGTGCTCTTCAAGGTCTTGAATACCTGAATAAACTAAAATATTCTGATAAACCATTCAGAAAGGGAAAAAAACTTGATAAAAATTTTTCTTATCTCTAATCTATTTCAATAAAAGCTGACAATGAGTGGAGAAATGGTGTCTATCTGCTGAATATGTATTAGGGGTGGTCTATTCACATTTAAGATCAGGTAACAAACGCACTCAGGCTTATAAAGAAAACAAAGCAGAAACATTGAGCTGGATTGCAAAATGGAGTGCTCCTCATTAGAGACAGAGACTAATTTACATTTTATTAGCATGAGAATACAGCTGCTCCTACATGGGCAAGAGCACTGCAGTTTAAATTCTGCTGTTTCTGAGAAAAGGGAGAAGCTGTAATTTTTATGTAATTCACCTAATTTTAAAAATCATGTTTTTAACACTGGGAACATTTGAAAGTATACACTTTAAGGGTTTTGGCTATATTTTTATCTGGTTTGTATGATAAATTAACATTGAGTTATTAATGGAAATATAAAGCATAGTGCCTCTAAACTTGCTCGGCATCATCAACAATCCTGCAGTCTCCACAGGGTTTCCATATGGGTCCCTGTTTTCCTGTTGAACTTAATTTAAAGAAGCAATTGGGATCCACTGTACTAAGTCCTTTTATAAGTTTTAAAAATTTCAATCATGTCACCTCCTAATCTTTGGTTGCTCAAAGTGAAACGGTTCATCTCCTTCAAACTATCTTCATAACTAATACTTCTCATAGCTGAAATCAGACTAATTGCTTTTCTCTTGACTTTCTCTAGTCCTTCTGTGTTTTCATTTTGAATTCTCTACAAATAATATTTAAAATATTCAAAGGACATTGCACACAGTACTCTAGATGAGACCTCACTAGTGTTTTATATAACTTAAAATTATATTGCATTAGTGCAACAATGTTTTCTGATTGGTACTATTCAGGTCATAAAATTATTTCTTCAAAATGTCACAAATATTTGTCTCTTTTTTTGCCCAGTGCTGCGCTGACATTGTGCACCAGAAGGTGTGAGCTCATTCAGTGCGATCAGAAGCACTGAAGTGCCCAGTTGCTTGTGCTATAACACGATTGACTTGGTGGCAATCAACGCGCATGTACTGCACAAGGCATGCACGGGGGGCACTGAGAAAAGAAGAGTGTTCATGGCCTCACCTTGCAGAGGAACTTTGTCATCGCTTCTGTTTTGTCTAACAAGGTACAAAACAATGGTTACCGCAAAATCCTGCCGGACTACACCAATTGTTTTGTCTTGGTAGAGTAACATATATATTGCTCTGCTTTCCCCTATTGTATTATTAATATGTAGCCTTAGAATGCCTAATCTTACAGACTTACCACTGTTTATAAGGTATTATTGTATATAACTTATCCCCACCTTCCCTTCTATATCTATAAGCTCAGGCAATTAGATATAGTAAAAAGACAAGCAGAAGTTAAGTTACACATAAAATAATGTATTACTGATAATATTCATAAATAACAACAAAATGCAAAGTACATTTGAATATTGGCAACCATACAACCTGATTAAATGGTGATATGTAGTTCAGGCGGCACATAGACTTATGGTTACATAAATGTCTCTAGTTAAGGCATCATTGGTGCTCAGCTTTCAGCTACATGCCTGTTCAAAATGGCTGCTGAGCTGTGCTCTCCACTGTTTTGTCTTCATCATCACAGGTTAGCAAGAGATGCTTCCTTCAGATGTTGGTTAGTAAGAGAGAGAGTGTGAGGTTAAACAAGTAAATATATAGATTTTATGTCCAACCCCTACAGCCAATAGGGCGTCGTAGTACTTAAAGGCTTCTGAACCAAGCCAATTCCAAACAGCCATACTTCAGACCAATGGGGGAAATAGAACATCTTAACACCTGCCCCCAAACCATATGTTAAAGTACACCTTAGCCCATTTGCGGGGGTAGAAATGACTTTAGCAAAGAAACACTTGCCAAACTGGTTTAAAGCACACATCCCCCAAATCCTGTCGTAAAATTCAAACAGACCCATTCCTAAAGGTGTGTTGGGGGGGCTCGGGCGGGTAAACACTAAATTACATTGCTTTGCCCAAATTAGAAATAAAAGACATACAAAACATTTATCAAGTTATATGTAAAATCTCACATCACAACACTCCACCCCGATGAATGTTTTGTACAATGTCATTAAAAACAGTCTTAATTGTTTAAAGAATCTGTTGAATAACTTGTGCTTTGGTTTGCAGTATTTGCTCTCCCAGTGTTAAAAGTTGTCCGTTACCATTTGTCCATTACATATCTTCTTTATTTCAAAGACAATCTGAAGAACATGGATGCGCTTCTGATGACTTGTATCTGCTCCAGCTTGCTTCAATTGCTTGTTAAGCTTTCTGCAGTCTTCATATGTCATCAAATCTGGTGGTTCAAAATGAGACAAGTCCACACCTTCCACTAAACTAACCGTACTGCAATTTAAGTCTATTGTGAATTCCTAAAACTGACCTTTGTTCTTTACTAGTTTTGTATCTAACTGCTAATTAGACCCCTGTCCCAAACTATCTGCTTAAGTATATGCAGCTGTACAATTAATATCAAAATTTGAAAGGTAACATACCACAGGTGCCAGTACAACCACTTCTGCCCAAGTGAGAGCACATGTGCCACTGCATAAACTGTTCACAAACCAACCTTTGTGGCCCCTCTTCACACATTTGGGGTTGATTAAGTTGCCTCTTGTGCTTTCCTACCCATGGTGCAACTCTTGACTGCAATCAGCCTATACCAGTATAGGCTGGCATCACCACCATGAGAAATCACAGCTATGCAACTCATCATTCCCCCTGTAGGCCACCCCTAGAGTTGTTTGCTCACCATATGTGTACTCGTTGTGCTAAACACCTTGGTTCAGAATTGTCCCACTGGTCCTCTGCTTGCACCACAGCTGACAACCTCAGCAGGGCTTCCGTATTTTCCCAAATAGACTATACCTAAACATCGGAGCCCATATGACTTGCAAATATACCAGCTGCACCTGCTTTCCTGAAAAGTTCACCAATTTTCTTAGTATACATTTTCCTTAATAATTGTATTAATTATATTAATTATCCCACTTAATTAATTAATACACAGAATGTATACTGTATGAACCCAAAATTAATCCCCTTAGTTTGGCATTCCTAACTGGTTTGTTCAGTTTCCACCCCTTGGAATATAAATTTGCTGCAGTAATGAACAAACCTTTCCTTTTAAACTATAGCTATTCTGACTAGACTTATTATTGCATGGCTTGTGGACTTGTTACTCACTTAAACCCCAGTAAGTGTCTTTTTCTTGCTGTCTCTTCGGTTCTTCTTCATGTCTTTGTCTTTGTCTTTAATCTTTGCTTATTGTCTTTTCCTGTTTCTTTTTTTCATTCCGCTATATAGGCAGGTCTGCAAAATGGAAGGTGACAAAGCAGTTTCTATCCATCTCAACTTTTTGGTTGTTAAACCTGGTGCCAACACTCAAACTTTGCTTCCAGGCATTCATTGGAACAGCTTGGCCACACTGCCACTCTGCTCCAATGTGCTTGTGGTAACCCAATCTCCTGCATGTATTTCACACTGCTAATTGCCTTCACTATTTATTACCTACACCAACCCAAAGTTCATAAAACCTCAAGTAATAGAAGTAGCTCTATTACAAAAGGCCAGAAAATTGAAACAGAAATAACTATTTTCCCTTTCCTGTCTTCCTGCGCTACCCTTCTATTTTTTTCATTGCCTATGTGTCCTTTTTTTTATTTTATTGTATGGTAACTGCTACCTGAAAGTGTGGACTAAAACCTCTCCAAAATCCCAGTGCCAGATCCAGCATCTCTCCTAAAACTGACCTGTGTTCTTTACTAAAGACCAGCTCACTTTTCTCCATTTTATTACAGGGAGATTTATAGGCTGTCTTTTTAAACAACTGGTCAGACAGGTTTCGAATTACTGAACCGAAGTGTGTGTGCTTTTTAATTACTGCTGGCTCCAGCACAGCTGTTAGGACCCTCACACCCCTGTGCATTCCTGGCTTGCTGTCTGAGTTTGGAAATCTTCCTGCTGCACCATCCCCCATCCTTTGTTCTTTGGCTTGTCCTGGTTCATTCAAACCAAATCCTAAACTGGTGCACTTTATTTCCAACTCAGCCATTCTTGCACTAGCACATTCAGACCTTTCACACACAAGCACTTGAATTTCTTTTATTTCCACTGTTCCTTGTTTAAATTCCACACTTTTTTTACTCAGTATCCTTATGCCATTATCCATTTCATGCCCTCTGGTCAATAATTGCCATTCACACTCACCAGCTTCTCTGCCTTCTATCTGATTTCTTTGTCCCAAATCAAATTTCAGTGCAGCACTGGTTACTTTTCCTAACAGTGGTGAAATATCTATCAGTGTAGCATGTTCTTTAAATACTGGACAGACCTCAGAATTACCTGGAGATTGTGGTGCAGTGGAAAATAAAGAAAGTAAACACCCTTGCTGTTTTCCCTTCCTTTCATCTCTCTCCTTTTCCTCACATTCACATTCCCACTCTTTATCTGACCACTCATCTGTCTCATGTAAGTCACCCACCCTTGTTTTAGGGTTCCAGTCAGATCCCATTACTGTTGCCCTAACTTTCACCATGGGTGATTTTCCCTCCTTGTTTTCCTTGCTTTCTGTGCTTTCCACTTCAGCAGTGGGTGTTCTACATGCTGGTACGTCACAATTTTCACACCAACTGTTAGGTCTTTCAAAACTTTCACACAACATTCCATTTTCACTTTCATTCACTTTGCTATTTTCTTCCTTATACTGATCTTCCTTATTACCAATAATGCAAGATAGTAAACCTCTTATAACAGCAGCTGTCTTCTTTATACCTGATTTCTATTTTCCTGCTTTTAATCCTTCCAGCCCCCTTCCATTTTGTGACATGCTGAGCTCAGCTTCTGCTTTCTGTACCTGCACTACAGGTTTCCTAGCTTTAGCCTGCTTGCTTCTGCCACTCCACTGGAAGATGGCTGACGTTAATATAAATTTAGGAATTTCTGAGTCTACAATTATAATCTAATACAATTTGCCACCTTTGTTATGGGTTGGCCTACTTTTGCCCCTGTAAGCAAACATACATACATACACAAAGATTCTAAACAAATAAGTGCCGTATGAATGATGCATGCATGTCCCATCACTCCCTAGCAATTTAACTACTTAAATGCCGAATGAATGACGCATGCAATGTTCCACCACTCTCTAGCACTTTAATTAGGGACTCACTACCACCAGCACTAACAAACATGCGGGTGTCCTTGTGATACACATGAAGTCTTTACACTGTTGGTTATATTCCATTCAGCAACCAAACAATGTTTACTTCCACCGCATTTGTACACTGGATGCCCTAAAATTCACATACATACATAAACACATACATCAAAACAGTATTTGCAAACGGTGCAAAACATGGTTACCCCAAAATCCTGCCGACTACGCCAATTGTTTTGTCTAACAAGGTGCAAAACAATGGTTACCGCAAAATCCTGCCGGACTACGCCAATTGTTTTGTCTTGGTAGAGTAATATATATATTGCTCTACTTTCCCCTATTGTATTATTAATATGTAGCCTTAGAATGCCTAATCTCACAGATTTACCACTGTTTATAAGGTATTATTGTATATAACTTATCCCCACCTTCCCTTCTATATCTATAACCTCAGGCAATTAGATGTAGTAAAAAGACAAGCAGAAGTTAAGTTACACATAAAATAATGTATTACTGATAATATTCATAAATAATAACAAAATGCAAAGTACATTTGAATATTGGCAACCATACAACCTGATGAAATGGTGATATGTAGTTCAGGCGGCACATAGACTTGTGGTTACTTAAATGTCTCTAGTTAAGGCATCACTAGCTAAGTTTCCATCCAGTTTTTTGCGACGTTTTGTTATCGACAAACAGAATATACGTAAAAAAAAATGTGCGTAATTTGCTGTCTCCAGCCTGTTTCCATCAAACTGGCTTTTTATCGATAAAATGGTGTGCGTGATGACGTCATCCCCCCCCAAAACGAACTGTCGCATAAGTTTTGTTGTATCGCGAAAAAAATCTGCCCTTGAGCCGTTTCCATACATAATTTTGTGTATGTCGCAAATTATCTACCTTTTGTTTTCCACGTTACACCCCCTCCACTAAACAAAGAAACAAAGAAATGGAGACATTATTCAGACAGTTTTTTGAAATTTGCCAGCTTACTGTTATTTCAGTTTCACAAATAATTGGAATTGTACATAATATCCGAAGACGACAGCAGAATGAAGCAGTTGCTTGTCTGATAGCCCTAGAGCTCGAAGAAAGTACCCCAGTGCGACGAAACCCACGGGTATGGGAGAGACGACGGAATAAGACCTTCTGGGAGGAGGTGGTGGAGAGACACTTCACAGAAAATCTCTGGCTGCAACATTTTATAATGACACGGCCGACGTTTGAGATGTTGTGTGGATTCATCAGTCCTGATGTTGCGCCCATCACAGGTTGCCACCAACCATCGGTTCCAACCCAAAAGCGGATTGCCATCGCCCTTTACAAGCTGGCAACCTGCGCCGAGTATAGAGAGTAGTTGGAGAAACTTTCGGGGTTAGTAAAACTACCGTCCATCGATGTGTATATGCTGTGTGCACCGCTATTAAAGAAAAATTAATGCGGCGTTATATCAGACTTCCGACTGTAGCGGAGGCCAATGAAATTGCATATCGCAATTCCTTGGTACATCTTGTGCCACAGATTTACGGTGCGCTGGATGGCACGCATGTGCCTATTCTTCCCCCGACGGAAGGCTACCGCGATTACATTAATCGCAAAGGGTGGCCATCTATTGTTCTCCAGGCCCTTGTTGATGACAGGTACATGATACGAGACATTTGCGTTGGCACTCCTGGAAGTGCCCATGATGCAGCTGTGTTTACAGCATCGGATCTGTACAGCTGAGCCTACCTTTCAACATCCCTTCTCAGTGCGACAACAACTGAATTAACCTGCTTCCCTTAAGGTTTTTAATTAAAACTGAAATTTGAATTAATACAAAATAACGACGTTTAATCAAAAAAAAAAAACTCTCTTCATCAGACCATGCGAGCCGCTCCGCCATTCTCGTTTTGATTGCACGTGATGAAAATGTGACACATTTATTTGCGTTAAAGCCCTTTTTTCCGACAAAAACTGTTTCCAATGTAGTTTTTGCGACATCTGAAGTATCGATATGGAATTTATGCGCTAAAGTTAAACGGAAAAATATTATGTCGACATGTACAACATTTTATCGATAATTAGCATTTCCATCAGCTATATCGGTAAAAAAAGTTGAAGCGCTAAATATTTTTTCGCAAAAACTCCTTGGATGGAAACCTGGCTATTGGTGCTCAGCTTTCAGCCACATGTCTGTTCAAAATGGCTGCTGAGCTGTGCTCTCCATTGTTTTGTCTTCATCATCACAGGTTAGCAAGAGATGCTTCCTTCAGATGTTGGTTAGTAAGAGAGAGAGTGTGAGGTTAAACAAGTAAATATATAGATTTTCTGTCCAACTCCTACAGCCAATAGGGCGTCATAGTACTTAAAGGCTTCTGAACCAAGCCAATTCCAAACAGCCATACTTCAGACCAATGGGGGAAATAGAACATCTTAACACCTGCCCCCAAACCATTTGTTAAAGTACACCTTAGCCCATTTGCGGGAGAAGAAATGACTTTAGCAAAGAAACACTTGCCAAACTGGTTTAAAACACACATCCCCCAAATCCTGTCGTAAAATTCAAACAGACCCATTCCTTTTTTTTTTTTTTTTTTTTTTCCCCTTCTTCAGAGTTTGGTGGATACATTTTTATTGTGACATATCAAATGAAAAGAACAAAGACTGAACATTTTTTTAAGGGGTGAAATCAAAAGGGTGAGAGTTCCAGAAGCTTTTGAATTCAGAGTTTAATCAGGTCCTGCAAACAGGTTTGAATGGCATGGACTTACTTAGACCTCTGCCTCATCTTTCTCCTTTTACGCTTCAGTCTGTGCATGCGCTTCTTTCACCACTTGGCCCTCATCCCGCAATGCAGGAAGCTCCTCAACAACGGAGACCGGAAGAGGAAACAGACCTATTCCTAAAGTGGGGGGTTGGGGGTAAACACTAAATTACATTGCTCTGCCCAAATTAGAAATAAAAGACATACAAAACATTTATCAAGTTATGTGTAAAATCTCATATCACAACAGCTTCTTACAAGAAAAGGTGATGGATAAATCAAAAGAGGATGCAACATCGACAAGCTTCTGTTCCAAGACCACCACTCTCCCTAGCCCCTTGAGTGTTATAGTAACCACAGCACAGAGAGAGGTGGGTACATTGCAACATGTACACATGTCGTAAACGTAGAAAGGACGGTCCTTGGGTGTGTGGGAACTGTTAACATTTGAATCTGATGATTGCATATAGCGCGGAACTGACCTCTCTTTACTATTCATCTATCTATTCTTTCCTCTGCATGTCCTGGAGTACAAAAGAAACAGTACCGTGCACGAAAATGAGGAGACTGCATGGGCAAGATCGAAAAAAAAAACGCGGTCACTGATTACAAGCGCAAGAAGGTGTGCGAATGAATATGAATAATATGAATAATGTTGTATCAGTGCCACGTTTTCCGGAATGTACTATACAGGTTCTTAAAATGAGTTATTCCAAATATCATATATACCTATGTCTCTGTTTTTTTGTCATTGCGGCTTTGACATCACGGACCATAAGGTGTATTCTAATTCACCGTGAGCAGGAACACTCAATAAAACTTAATAAAAAAGAATTCAAGTGATGGTGAGATACGAAGAAGGCAGATTCACCAGCGTTTGTGTGTCAGTTTTTATCCCTCCAGATCGGAGAATTTCCAGTTCCATTGTCTCAAAACACCACTCACATCTACAGTTATTCCCAGTTTCAGGGGGTGGGTAATGGGTGTTGTATTGTGATTGTGACTGAGAGAATAAATGTGAAAAAAAAGCTAACTTTTACAAGTGCTATAAATTTACACCGGCTGTTACAGAAACAAATCAAATGTATGTTATTATTGTGTAATATTAACAATAAGAGCAGTTCACTACTCAAAACGGTAAATTTGCTGGGAATAAGTTGGCAGTTCTAACTACAGCACCACAGAAGCTGTCGTATTGTATTTGCACCTTTTGTGAAAGTGTTTATTTCATATTTGGCCATCAGCCTTCATATATTATACAGTTCATGCCTACATTTTGTCATTTATTACTAAAACATGAAAAACGTTTCTGTTTTAACGATGTGTTTACATAGAATGTTGTAGACACAAAACACACATCAAATTATTTCCCCTTACAATTCTGGGTAGCTCACTGCCAGATAATCAATCAAGGCAGGAACTGGGAGAAGTTCTTGCCCGTACTGAGGCGGTGGGGGGATGGTATAGCAGGCTGCTTGCTGCTTGGGCTTATCAACACATTTAGAAGACAAAAGATGCTGACAGAGAGGGGCGAAGGGATTTAAGGTGGGCCGGATTTACAAGTTTTTTTGTTGGCTCTGGTAATTAGAATGTTAAGCATTATTTCCCTTGACTTATACCCTGCATAGCATATTGTATTAGCCTTGTTCATGGTTCTACTGTACATTGTCTGGATGCAGACAATGATCAGTCAATTATGACTCTCTAAGTCAGTTTCATAGGTTGTAATTTCGAAAACTCCTGTTGTGTTTATAAGATCTAACATTTTTACTTAGTATTACCTGAATGTGCATGAGATGCTAGTCCCAATATAAGCTATGAAAGGTAAAGGGCTGAAGGGATCTCAGGGATGTAAAGAAGGTACTGTGGCTTGGCAGCCCCAAGACTTCAATGTCAGTGTCAGCATTTTCATGTGGCACACACAAAGAAAGCCGACAGTTTAATCTTGCATTTGCATATATTGTCAAGTCTGCCATGTCCATGAAAACACTGCAGGTGAGCCACTTTCCATGCACTGTTCTGTTTACAATGTGCCATCATCTCACGTGTTCTCCTCTTCCCATGTAAATTTGCTCTGCTTGTATAACTCATAATCTGCCAGTTTTGCTACTAGATCAGGCACTTGGCAAAGTTCATGCAGAACTGCATCATGTGTTATGACCGAACATAACCATTGGTAACCTGATGGAATGTTGATGTCCTTTCAATCAGTGCAACGTCAAGCAAAAATGATAGGCCTAGCATCAGATTTGGGACAACAGCTGATGTAAATAACAAATATATATCAAATGCTATTTCCAATTAGTAGACAGGAAATAACTGGCCTTATTTAGTAGATATTTGAATGTACAATTCCATTTGTTTAATCATTTCTGTATTCTAAAGATTTGTGGCAGATTGGTGGTGAATTAGTTAGTACGATTGCCTCAAATTCCAAGGATCTGAGAGGGAATTAAAAGAGACAATTACATCAATAGGCACTACAAATTGATTAATTTTGGTTAGCGGAGTTGCAATCTTCGCCCCCTGCTCGCTTCGCTCGCCAACCCCTTTCCCCCTCTGTTAGTGGCCACTTCTCAAACCCCTCTTAAACGGTGATACAATGGGAAAAAAAATACATTTTTGTTTTTAACTCCTCTTTGCTCCAGCAGCAGCAGCAGCCGGCCTCACGTGTGATTTGCAATTCACTCGCCTAACCCATACCACCCCTGCCAGCAGTAGGCGCCATTGTGAAGAGGGGGGGCTGAGTACACCCCAAGGAGACGCGGCCGCTCCTTCGAAATCCCTCTTAAATGGTGATACATTGGGAAACAAGTAACATGTGTTTTTTTCACCTCCTCTTTGCTCAAGAAGCTGTTGGCTTGCTGCTGCTGCGTGCTGCGTGATCTGCACTTCGTGCGGAGCTTTGAAGGTTTAAAAGCCTGTACAGCACCTGAATATTTGATCTTTTTTCGCTGTTCCATTATTTCCCAGAGTAATATTTTCAGTTTGTTTGTGCTAATGCAATCTTTACTCTCATTTTTGAGATTTTCTCTAACCTGATCTGCATGTTATCACAGGACTTGCATCTGAAGGTTTTAAGTATGACGTGACTTTTCCGTCTCACCGGAAGTGACAGTGTCTCAGTCTCTCTGTCTCTCTTCAAAAGATCATGTCTCGTCCCCGGGAAAAAGTCTCGTCTTGTTGCAAGTTTTTTTATTTTATAATAGAGAGGTTTACCTGAAACCCTTTTCTCTTTGGGTTTTGTGAGGAAACTCATTGCTGACTGCAAGTAGGAGTATAAAATGCCTTTTCTGCCTTTGGAGTCAGTGATAGTTTGAAAGTGGCAGCTATAAGCACTATTTGTACATTTAATCCATGAATGGAAGTTATCACAAAGACAGTGTGACGGTATCAATTAACCCTTTGCATTGCATCTACTAAAATATCATACAGGAAGGGCTTTCTTCAAAATAGAGTATGTTTACTTCATACTGTAAGTAATTATTCTACAGCATTTCAATTAACACTGTAATATATAAAATACAGTACATTTTTGTAATATGATACAATTCAAATGGCATATAAAATGTACAGGGACAGAATAACAGGAAAAAAATGCAAAAATAGTGCATACAGACATAAACTGGCTTGGGCATCAAAATGTTTTTAAACAATTACATATGTGAGAGGAAAAAAGAGGGCAACAATTATCTTAGTAATGCAATTTGCAGGTGTACTCACTATGATATTTCATCACACAAGGCACTAATTATTTAGATCCAGTTGCAGTTATTCATATGCTGTACATTTAATTCATACAAGCCACAACACTCTGAAAATTCATTATCTCTTTTAATTTGAAAATAAGTTGCTTGTATAGCAAATATTTAAACTGCTTATTGTTCAGTTCTATGATTGCTCTCTCTCTCTGCAAATCCAAACAACCAGGGCCAAAATAATAGGCTATTTAAAATCCACTACAATGTGTTTAACTCCTATATCTAAATTTTGTCACATCTCATGCTGAGATGGCTCTACACATAAATGTGTGCTCAAAATGCCAAAAAGGTAGGCAAGAGGTTTTAAACTGTTGCTTAGAGCAATCCTTTGCAAATGCCAGCGGCACTGCCGCGATTTACATTTACATTTATGAAATTATAACCATTGAGCTACTAAGGCACATCATCCTTTTAACAAACTGCTTTAAAATTAGTCAGAAACTAAAGGAAGTAAAAGCAATTTTGATGATTTAAACAAAAGCAATGTCATTAGACTGGAACTCTCTTTTAATATTAACTCAACTTTGAAATGTTGCATCCATGCCTCTTATCTAATCTTTTTTTTTCTTTTTTTGGCTGCTTCCGTTAGGGGTTGCCACAGCAGATCATCTTCTTCCATATCTTTCTGTCCTTTGTATCCTGTTCTGTTACACCCATCACCTGCATGTCCTCTCTCACTACATCCATAAACCTTCTCTTAGGCCTTCCTCTTTTTCTCTTGCCTGGCAGCTCAATCCTTAGCATCCTTCTCCCAATATACTCAGCATCTCTCCTCTGCACATGTCCAAACCAACACAATCTCGCCTCTCTGACTTTGTCTCCCAACCGTCCAACTTGAGCTGACCCTCTAATGTACTAATTTCTAATCCTATCTATCCTTGTCACACCCAATGCAAATCTTAGCATCTTTAACTCTGCCACCTCCAGCTCTGTCTCCTGCTATCTGGTAAGTGCCACCGTCTCCAACCCATATAACATAGCTGGTCTCACTACTGTCCTGTAGACCTTTCCTTTCACTCTTGCTGATATCCGTCTGTCACAAATTACTCCTGACACTCTTCTTCACCCATTCCACCCTGCCTGCACTCTCTTTTTCACCTCTCTTCCACAATCCCCATTATGCCTCTTATCTAATGGACTATTAAAAAAAATACCCTTTGCATTCTTTTTAACATACCTGCTAAGGGAGTTCCTAATGTTTACTTTTTCAAATTTGTTATTCTTGCTCTCCAACATATGATTGTCTATTTTATTTTAAAGCCTGTTGACTTTAATGTTTTGCTATATCAGGTATTGTGCCAAAAGCTTGAAATCAAACTACCTGAAGGAATTGTACTGAACTTCTGCAAGTCATCTATCACATCATCCTTAAATCAGTCTTTACCAGCTAGAGAACTTGTAATGCAAGTGCCTCCCTGTCACTCTTTGTTTTTGCAAAGGCTATTCACTCCATGCCACTACTTTTCTAAAAACAGGCCTGGAAGCCCCTGTTGTCATACACTAATATACCGACTGGCTTAATTTCTGCCAGTGTGTTTCTTTTTCTGTTGGTAAGGTCTTAATTGGATCTCTTCCCAGACCCTTGCCAACCTGGTGTTGCCTTTTTTATACTTGGCAATTCCTTGCCAGCCAGGCACCCTCACAAGCTAAATAGATAAATGAGCACTATAACCTCAGTGTCAGCTAAAGAGTCTAAGTGAATCTGTGTTTAAAGTTTAATTAAATCATAGGTATGTTAAAGATAGTTTCTAATATCACAAATTAGACTGGTAGAATAACAAAAAAAAACCTGTGATTTTTTTTTTTTCATTTTTTTCTGGAGACTCTTGTGGATCATTTGTGTTTTCTTTACAGGTAGCAATAGCTTTATTTTGTTAGCTAAACATATAATACAAAAACTAAGGAATTACTGTCATATCATTGATGTGAACATCACCAGAAGAGCCAATAAGGATGGTGGTCATCTTGACTAATAACTTTGTATATGTGTCTTCTTGTGAAAGATATAGGAGAAAAACACAAAAGTATATCTTTTGTATGTGAATTTATGAGTGTTACGGGTGTGAATTTCAAATATTACCAGGATGTCCTGTACTTATAGGGTTCTAAGCATTAATCTAGGAAACAATGAAATAATTGCAATTGAAAATATTTTATTTTTTAAGAGTTTGTATATAAGAAGCTTTTATTTAGAAATAAATATGTGTGTCAAAGACTTAATATGTTTAACTAATATGAATCTTTAGATATGAGTTTTATTAGTGCCTTGAGCATGGGAAAGGCGCTATATAAATAAAATGTATTATTGTTATTATTATTATTATTATTATTAGAATATTCAATTTATCTGTGTGATCATTGGTGTAAGTAAAATATATTCAAATGTTATGTAAACATCATGTTAACCTAAATGTAAAAGGAACTGTTCTCTTAAAACTAACCAGTCTTGCTACAGAGAACTCAGTAGTTTAAATGGCATGGCTAAACTGGCCAGGTGTAATAAAGGGATGTCCATCATGAATTTCATTGGTAACAATAACTCAAGGCTATTCTTTATGTATAGAGTATTTTCCCTGACAAAGATCACTTGGTTTCACTGCATTTTGCCTATTGGTCAAAGATTGGAGTGGAAAGTTATCTACCTGCTGATCTACAAGGCTTAGTGTGATGCGGATAAAGCTGGCAGCACTGTGATGATTATGTTTTTTGATTTTTCTAGTGCCTACAGTACCATATGAACATCCTTGTTAAGGGGTAAGTTCAGAGATATGCAGGTGGATGAGCCTATGGTATCCTGGATTATGAATTATCTGTTTGACATGCTGCAGTTTGTGAGGCTTAGTACAGTATTTTCTTTTTTCTTCACCTTATATACCTAAGACTATAAATATAACAACAGGTTATGTCACTTTCAGAATTTCTCGGATGATTCTGCAGTAATGGGATGTATTGACAAGGAGCCATCCATCCATCCATCCATTATCCAACCCGCTGAATCCGAACACAGGGTCACGGGGGTCTGCTGGAGCCAATCCCAGCCAACACAGGGCACAAAGCAGGAAACAATCCCAGGCAGGGTGCTAACCCACCGCAGGACACACACAAACACACCCACACCAAGCACACACTAGGGCCAATTTAGAATCGCCAATTCACCTAACCTGCATGTCTTTGGACTGTGAGAGGAAACCGGAGCGCCCGGAGGAAACCCACGCAGACACGGGGAGAACATGCAAACTCCACGCAGGGAGGACCCGGGAAGCGAACCCGGGTCTCCTAACTGCGAGGCAGCAGCGCTACCACTGCGCCACCGTGCCGCCCTTGACAAGGAGCATAAAACATAATATAGGAGTCCAACTGATGTGGAAATTGACAATTTTAGCAAATGTTTTACTTATTTGTTAAACTCAGTGAGATTTTGTCAGATTTGCCAATGGTCCAACTCATTATCATAACCACGCATTGTAACTTACACAGTTGAAATTCAAAATTTAAATATTTCTCCTCACAGGTGGCGCAGTGGTAGTGCTGCTGCTTTGCAGTAAGGAGATTGTGGGTTTGCTTCCCAGGTCCTCCCTGTGTGGAGAGCACTTTGAGTAGTGAGAAAAGCGCTATATAAATGTAAAGAATTATTATTATTGTTAAATTAAGTTATTTCTGATCTCTACTTAATTACATTTGATTTTGTGCTGTTTTTACTGATACATACAGATTAAAACAAAGACAGTGCGGTACACTCTGCTTCACAATTTTGAGTAAGTCACGTGTAATTGTGAAAAACAGTTTAGATCAGCTAAAATCAAATTATAATGTAACCTTGAGAAAGGCTCTGGATACAGTAGTTCCCCTTAAAACAACAGTGATTAAAGCACATAAAAACTCACCCTGGATTAATGAGCACATCTGAGTTCTTAAATTGGAGTGCTGAAAAGTGTAGCATAGATGGAGAGCAATAAATATACAGGGGCCTCATGTATAACGCCGTGCGTAGAATTCACACTATAACATGGTATACGGACAAAAGTGGAAATGTGCATACGCACAAAAAAATCCAGATGCATAAATCTGTGTGAAAGCCAACTTCTACGTTCTTCTGCTACATAAATCCTGGTCAGCATGAAAAGTAACGCACGTGCACACGCCTGCTGTCCCTCCCCAACTCCTCCCAGAATTACCTCTCTTTGAATATCCAAACCAATATAAATAGCCCTTAAGCTCGGCCTTCTGTGAAAAGACAATGGCAAAAGCACAGGGGAAAATAGAAGAATTTCAGCGAATACCAAGTGGAGTCAAGGAAACACTTACTATTTGTTGGTTTAAACAGTGATATAATCAACAAAAGGAAGATGATTGAGTGACATAGAGTGTCACACCCAATGACACTCGAAACTTCAAGTTCAAGTTCAAAAGTCGCACTGTGCCCAAAATAAAAAAGAAGCGGTCAGATATCAAAGTCGCCGTGAAAAGGCAAGTCGTAGCCCACCGTCTGAGTGTCATATGAAAGCTTATTAGGGTACAGAGAAAAAAAATAGGCACACAGTAAGAAATAAGGAAATGTCAACTTTAATCTCGAAATTTCCACTTTCCACTTTAAAATCGTTTAATTTACTAGTTTCTCAAATCCCATCGTAACCAAAGTAGCACGTTAAATGCTTTGTTTTGTATTTGATCTTCTATGTGCTCTATGCTGTACTACCTGCTTCTTAAATGGGCTTTCTCTTCCTCCGACAGGACACAGAATCCATTACATTCGTAATATTACAGCTCTGTAAATAATTAAAATACTGAGATGTATATGTGATATCATTTTCATGATGATAGGAGTTAAAGCATGTCATTAAACATGGGAACACGGTGGTGCAGTGATAGTGACGAGGGGAGTAGACAATATATTGAACATAGGAAGTGATCTGAATGATACCAGGTCAAGAGTGTTGCCAGCTTTGTGGGTTGGAGGAGAGTCACCAAGAGATAGACCAAAGGACGACAGAAGCATCACAAGTCCACTGCTGTGTATTCCATCTCTTGGAAGGTTGAAATCACCGAGGAGCAAGAGAGGAGACCCATCATCTGGGAAGGAGCTCAGAAGGAAATCAAGCTCATCGATGAAGTTCCCTGGAGGGCGATAAAGAACAACAATGTGGAGTTTTGTTGGATGTGTGATAGTAACAGAGTGGAATTCAAAGGAGGAAAAGTTGCGATGGTGAAGATTAGGTGAAAAACGCCACTGATGAGATAAAAGCAAACCTCTTCTTGATGAAAATGTGGATAATGAAATATTAAACCAAAAGGCTCCCTGGGTGGTGACCCTCTACGGTGCGTAAAGTACCTGGGTAGAAGAAATATTGTTATTTCACTGGAAGAATATTTCTCCAAGCAAAGAAAGAGCACTTATTATGGACAATTGTTTTATTATTTTAAGCCTTCTGTATTATTTTCTTGTAACCATCGTGGATTATGTTTTATTCATATGTTATTCAATTTTCTGCACCAATGATTGATTAGACACATATTGAATATAAGGATAGGGCCAGGACGTCTTTTACTCCTCTTAGTTGATTGAAGGGGGGGATGTTTGGCTCCTGTGCCACCAGAGGAGGGGTACGGGTGTTGAAGTTGGGGAAGAACTGTGAGAGGTCCGTATTGGACTCCGAAGAAGAATTGAACCAACATCCCCTACCTTTCTTTTGGAATCAGGTTAGATGATGAGCCTCAAAGGGAGGAATGTAGAAGGAAATTTTTTTATATTAGCATGGAAATAGCAAATTAACATAAAGAGCCATAAAAAGTAATTAAAAGCTTCTAAAACATTAGATTAAGCATAAATTAGAATGTTAAGAAAATAAGATAGGTCAAGTAAATAGTTAACTAAAAAATCAGTCATTTCTGCATTATTTTTAAGCTTACAGCAGAATTGCTAGTGTGGGAAAGAACAGATAAAAAAAGAAGATTGAGAACACCTGTGTCAAAGATAGGAAGCTAAAAGAATGATACCACAGAGAAAAGATGGCAAGAAGGCATTGCTGCCAAGGTCAGGTGATATAATGCAAGGAAAATAAAAAAATATGTTCTAACATAAACAAGTTTAGAAAATTAGTAATATTAGCATTTAACCTAAGTACAGAAATTGAATATAAACCAAGCATTCCAAGCAAATGATAAAATAAAGGCACGAGCCATAGTTCACTTTTAAATCAAAGCTTAAGCTTCAGGCCACCATTATATGGCCTTGGCCAGTTAGAGAAAATAAGAACAACATAGAAAAGTAAAAATACCAGGAGGGGGCCAGCTGCAGTGAAGTAAAGAGATAATAAGGGTTCCCATGGGAACTCAAGGGGAGGCCGGACAGGAGTAGAGGGGAGTCAGAGGAGATGAGCAAAAGAGCTCATTTGATTACTGTTTAGAGCAATGGCTAATCCAACAAATAGGAATTCAGATCTACAGTGCAGTCCTTGTGAACTTTATTAATTAGAAATTTTTTTTTGGTTTGTTTCGGGAGATGAACTGAGCATGGCCATACTATCCCCGCTGTCAACTACCCACCACAAGTCAGCAGTACCAACTCCAACCGGGCTTGCTAACACTCTGAAGTAATGGTAACGATCACTGTAATATTTACTGCAATAACTACTGCTGTCGGGGGGGGCATAAAGTATATAAGGAAAGATATAAAAGATATAACCAAGACAAATGAGAAGGTGGTTCAGGTTATTCAAGACCAGGAGTAACGTTGAAGCGATAGTTTTGAGGCAACATTTAAAGGCATGCTAGAAAAAACTGAGGAAAACATTCAGAAAAATGAGAGTAAGTTTGAGAATAGTTTTAGAGCACTTGGTGCTCAGCATGAAGATATTAAGCAATCATTCACAACTCGATTTGAAATAGTTGAACAATTGGCTTCTACCTCTGACAGAAAAGCAACAGCTGCAAATTCCGAATGCAAAGTGTTTGGAGACAGATTAGCTGCACTGGAAGATGGATACAGAAGGAATAATATCAGAAATGAAGGTCTCCCTGAAAGTCATGAAAGTCCAAATCCAGTAAAATTCATAGCTGAACTATTCTCTAAAATAATTGGAGAGGACTTTAAATCAGACACCGAGATATCAGCAGCTTACCACCTATGTGTATCAAATACCTCAAAACCTAGAAGTTTCATTGTATATTTTGACAAATTACAATCTAAATTAAATGTGAGGTCACTTCTCAGACTGAATAAAGAGATTATATTTAAAAATGACCGCATTTATATTTTTCCAGATTTCTCACCTTCAAACGCTGCTAAACATGCCACATTTTACGGAATTAAACAGCACTTAGGCAAAGCTGAAATCAGATGCAGCCTTTTATATCCTGCTAAATTGAGAGTGGATATTCAAGGTAACTTCTACATTTTTTGTTCTCTAGATGAAGCAGAAAAAGTACTAAGAAAATTGATCCTGATACTTTTTGAAATACGATCATGAATAACATCATGTCCTGGCAAGGCAAAGAAGATCTGACCTGCAATTTGGTCCATTCATAGTACGACTTTTGCCGTGATTATACATTGTTTTCTGCTATTTTTATGTATTAATTACAATTCATCCATCCATTTATTATCCAACCCGCTATATCCTAACACCGGGTCTTGGGGGTCTACTGGAGCCATTATCCCAGCCAACACAGGGCGCAAGGCAGGAACAAATCCTAGGTACGGGCGCTAACCCACACCAAGCACACACTAGTGACAATTTAGGATCGCAAATGCACCTAACCTGCATGTCTTTGGACTGTAGGAGGAAACCGGAGCACCTGGAGAAAACCCACGCAGACAGGACCCGGGAAGCAAACCCAGGTCTCCTTACTGCAAGGCAGCAGCGCTACCACTTTCATTTATTTATTTTTTTTCTTTTCTTCCCATAAGGGGATTGTTTAACATTATACCAATGGTTTGTTGTATTAGGACTGTACTATCATATGGTATGTGATTCTCCATGAGAACTGTTTAACATTATTCTCTGGATTTAATCTTTAGGGAATATTTAAGATTATATTCTAGGTTTATAGTATTTGAACTATATTGCCAATATATATCTCTACTTTAATTGTTCTATACCTCTGCTGGGGGGCTTGTTTTGTTTTGGACTTGCTCTGTCTCAGGACTGGGACTTTGTGAAGTGTGATATAGCCTCATATGGGGAGGCAAAATGGGGGGTTGTTGGGGGCCAACGGGGGAGAGAAAGAAGGCAAGCTATTTCTAATCTATCCTTTTTACCCCCACAATTGTAAGTGCCAACACAACAATAGGCTTCATAGCAATAACTCCTATCAAAATTGTAATTTAAGGTTAAAGCTATGTTATGTAATAATGTACTATCTTAATTTAAAACCACAAAATGTAAACAAAAGCTCAGAAGCAATGCCCCTATGACCAAACTGAACTTTGTGAGCTGGAATGTCAAAGGCCTCGATCATGAATTAAAGACAAAGAAAGTATTCTCTCATCTAACACGTATAAACAAGAAGATAGTGTTTTTTACAGGAGACCCACTTATTAAGTAAGGATCAGTTTCGGTTGCAAAAAGATTGGATTGGCCAACTATTACACTCCAGCTATAAAAAGAAAACTAGAGGTGTGGGAATTGTAATACATAGGATAATTTTATTGGTAGTATCAGATGTAGTATACGAGTATATATATACAGTATATATATATATATATATATATATATATATACAGTAATCCCTCCTCCATCGCGGGGGTTGCGTTCCAGAGCCACCCGCGAAATAAGAAAATCCACGAAGTAGAAACCATATGTTTATATGGTTATTTTTATATTGTCATGCTTGGGTCACAGATTTGCGCAGAAACAAAGGAGGTTGTAGAGAGGCAGGAATGTTATTCAAACACTGCAAACAAACATTTGTCTCTTTTTCAAAAGTTTAAACTGTGCTCCATGACAAGACAGAGATGACAGTTCCGTCTCACAATTAAAAGAATGCAAACATATCTTCCTCTTCAAGTCAGGAGCAGATGTCAGAGAGATAGAGAAAAAAAGCAAACAAATCAATAGGGCTGTTTAGCTTTTAAGTATATGAAGCACCGCGGCACAAAGCTGTTGAAGGCGGCAGCTCACACCCCCTCCGTCAGGAGCAGAGAGAGAGAGAGAGAGAGAGACAGAGAAAAACAAACAAGCACAAATCAATACGTGCCCTTCGAACTTTTAAGTATGCGAAGCACTGTGCAGCATGTCGCTTCAGGAAGCAGCTTGCACAGAAGGTAGCAACGTGAAGATAATCTTTCAGCATTTTTAGACGAGCGTCCGTATCGTCTAGGTTTGCGAACAGCCCCCCTGCTCAATCCCCCTACGTCAGGATCAGAGAAAGTCAGCGCAAGACAGAGACGGAGAAAAGTAAGTTGGATAGCTTCTCAGCCATCTGCCAATAGCGTCCCTTGTATGAAATCAACTGGGCAAACCAACTGAGGAAGCATGTACCAGAAATTAAAAGATCCATTGTCCGCAGAAATCCGCGAACCAGCAAAAAATCCGCGATATATATTTAAATATGCTTACATATAAAATCCGCGATGGAGTGAAGCCACGAAAGGCGAAGCGCGATATAGCGAGGGATTACTGTATATATATATATATATATATATATATATATATATATATATATATATATATAGATAGATAGATAGATAGATATACCCTGTATGTTCGATATGGGTAACTGTAAAGTGATTTTGTTAAACATAAATATGCACCCAATGTGGATGATAGAGACTTTATCTAAAATGTATTTGCACCCATTCCAAACATGAACACCCAAAAAATTATAATGGTTGGAGACCTTAACTGTGTTTTAAATCCAGACCTGGACAGGTCTTCAGCCACAGGGGCAATAACATCTAACACTGCAAAAACAATTACACATTTTGTAATTGATCATAATTTACCAGACCCTTGGAAATTTCTAAATCCAAACTCAAAAGCATATTCCTTCTTCTCACCAGTACATTGTTATTCAAGATTATTTCTTTATAGATTACAATTTTCTGCCCATGATCAAATCTTGCAAGTATGATGCTCTTGTTATTTTTGACCACGTCCCTCTGATCATGAAGCTCAAATCATTATGCTCCACATACTCATCTTGCAGATGGCATTTAACCTCCTGTTATTAGTTGACAAAAACTTCACAGAATTTATATCTAAACAAATCGATATTTTTCTAGAGACAAATATATCCTCAGAGGTCTACTCAGGAATACTCCGGGAAACTCTGAAGGCATTTTTAAGAGGACAGATTATCGTATATATCTCTCCCACAAAAATAAATTGGAAACCAAGAAGACATCAGAGTTAATAAGTGAAATTACCAGAATAGATTAAAAGCATGCCAGGTTCCCTAATGAGGCACTTTACAGGTAAAGACAGGCTTTGCAATCAGAACTCAACCTCCCAACAACAAAAAAAATGGAACAACTCATTTTTAAATTGCGACATCATTACCATTAACATGGAGATAAGGCTAATAAGATTTTAGCTCAACAATTCCACAAGTAGGAAGTTCGCAATGCAATACCAGCAACTACCAACACAGACGGAGACAGAATCATTGACCATAGAAATATAATGCACACATTTAGAGACTACTATAAGTCCCTATATTTTACTCAGTGTAAAGAAGATAAGACACAATCTAATGTGTTTTTCGATGCATTACACATACCACAACTAGATTCTCTCAGTGCAGAGGAATTTGATAAACTTCTGCAACTTTCGAAATTACTAGATGCTATACACGCACTTCAAAGTGGGAAAGCAGCAGGCCATGACGGCTACCCTGTTGAATTTTACAAAAAATTTCCAATTAAGTTAGCTCCCCTTTTACTAGCAACATTTATAGAAGCCAGAGACAATAAAATTTTACCTCAAATGGACCAATCTCGCTTCTGAATAATGATGTTAAGACACTTTCCAAAGTTCTAGATAGAAAGATTGAGAAAGTATTTCCTTCGATAATATCACAAGACCAAACCAGATTCATTAAAGCCTGACACTTAGCTTCCAATCTTCGACCCCTGTTTAATGTAATATAGGCACCTATAAAGTCTAACACCCCTAAGATCTTATTATCTCTGGATGCAGAAAAACGTTTGATATGGTTGAATCGCACTACATTGCACAAATTTGTGTTTGGCCCTAATATATGTGCATGGATCAAACTACTGTATACCTGTCTAGAAGCTCCAGTTTGTATTAACAACAATATTTCAGACTACTTTAGACTAGTCCTGTCACCCCTGTCACCACTGCTATATTCAATCACCATGAACCATTGGCTGTTCACTTTTGAAATGTTTCTGAGACAAAGGGGATTATCAGAGAAGGATTTGAACAGAACATATGTCTATATGCAGATGATATGGTACTGTATATGTCAGATCCACAAAGTACTGTGCCTGTAGTCCTAACAGCACAAACAGAATTTCAAAAGATATCTGGACTCAAAATTAATTTGAATAACACACAACATTTGATTGGACACCTTCCCTTTTATCATCACAGATTGTTATGAGTACAGTTTAAATATCTAGGGGTAAACATCACAAGTAAACATGAAGCTATTTTTCAAGAAAATATTGCTGTCTGGATGGAAAAACTCCTAAGTTTCTTTTTCCATTTAAAAGCATCCCTATATACATTAACAAAATTTTTTTACGAAATTAAATTCAATCATAAACAATCAGAAACTTAACAAAATCTGCCCAATTTTTCTCACCTATCACCTATTTCTATTCAAGAAGAAATATTGATCACTCTTGAGGACTCAAACACCATCTCTATAATATATAAAAACATTTTAAAGTCCCTTTCTTTCAAAGATCCCAGTGTACAGTGGGAAAAGAATCTCTTACTCAACATTTAAGAAAAGGATTGTAAGGTAGCCATGCACAGAATTCATTTTAGCTCCATATGTGCAAAGCGTTCAATTATTCAACTTAAAATGTTTTATCGAGTACTTCTGTCTCGTTAAAATTGTCAAGATTGTTTCTAGAGCAAGATCCATGTTTTGGGCATGCACCAAATTAACAAAGTTTTTAAATGACTAACAGACAGTGTTGGTGTCATAATCACTCCTAATCCATTAACAGCTGTGTTTGGTGTACTCCCAGATGGGCTAAAAGTGGAGAAGGACAAACAAACTGTAATTGCGTTTATTATACTACTAGCACGTAGACTTATCTTGCTCAACTGGAAGAATCCTAGCTAACCTTTTTAAGTCAGTGGGTAGCTGATGTTATATACTATTTGAAAATGGAAAACATCAAATTCTCACTTAGTGGATCTGTTCAGAATGTTTTTAAAACCTGGCAGGATCTAATCAATAATATTTTACAATAAGCTTTTATACTGGGGAATAGGGTTCTCCTCCCTCTTTTCTACTCTTAAAAGTTTTACTCTGACTGTTATCCTTCCTGTCTTTCTCGTGGGTGGGTATTGAACTGAATTTAGTTTTGTTAAGTTTTACTTGTTTATATGGAATGCTACTTGCTTTTAATAAATTAAAAAAAATAGTAACAATGAACAAAATAATACAAAATATAAGATCCCAGATCCAATCATCACATTGCAAACCTAATACTAGCTTAGCAAAGCCTGTCTAACATTGCAAACATCACTTTAGAAATGTTAATCTTGTAACAGATCAGGAAATCTTAACTTTAACTTCTAAAATGAATCCTACTACTTTTTCCCTAGATCTAGTACCAGCAAAACAGTAAAAAGATCAATGGATGTTCTGGCAGCACCAATTCTTAGTACCATCAACAACTTATTATTAAATGGTACCATTCCTGATGCATTAAAAGTGTCAGTTACCAAACCACTATTTTAAAAGCCAGACCTAGTCCCACATACACTTAATAATTATAGGCCCATTTGAAATGTATCCTTTCCCTCAAATACTTGGAAAATGTAGTTGCCAATCAATTTTCTTCTTCTTCTTTCAGCTGCTCCTGTTAGGGGTCGCCACAGCGGATCATCTTGTCCGCATATTGATTTGGCAAAATTTTACACTGGATACCCTTCCTGACGTAACCCTCCCCATTTATCCGGTCTTGGGACCGGTACGAAGAAACACACTGGTTTGTGCATCCCCTCTTAGAAATTCCAGTCTGGCTTCTGTACCGGTCACTTTGTGTGTTGTATTTACCATTTTTTGATACCCATTTGTGGTATAGTGGGTCCACAGCTCACGTCAAGAGGCCAGTTTTAAATAAATAATCACCGCGCTTGCAGCTTAGCGAGGGGACGTGGTGGTTGTGTGTCTGAAGCGGTTCCCGAGATGATTTGTGATGTGGGCGTTTCTCACCTAAGTGCACAGGTGAGAAACCGTCCACATCCGTGATTGTTCTTGGGTCTGCTGATTTGCCACAACTGCCATGTCCTCTTGATAAATAGAAGTGTAAGGCGGCTAAGGAAGGAGAAAGAAAGACTGAAAGAAATGGAGGTTGCAGGAGAAGGCAGGAAGAGAAAGCCGGTGTGGGAGAGTGAGCGAGCGAGCAAGAGCAGGCTCGTGTGCAGCTGAGCAAGAAGCCTGGGTGTTGGGCCGACACCCGGGGAGTAGTCGTCGTGGTCGCTCCCGTTGCATTTATAGTGAAGAGCGGGAGTGACCAGAAGGTGGATGACTCTCCGTGTAAGGCCGCGGAAGGCAGCGGGAGTCGGGACTTGGGACGTGGATTCCCCAACCTGAATCCCAAGTCACTGTTTGGTGGAGCCTACTGGAGCCAGGGATCGGTAAGGCGAACTGACCAGTAGGACAGTGGAGAGAAGGCCAGTTGCAGGTAAGGCGACTCCCCTGTTGAGAAGCCCAGAAAGGAGAAGCAGGGGAGCCGCCAAGTAAAAAGTCACTGGGCATTGTTTTAACCTCGTTATTGGTCTGGTCCAGTCACTCAGGTCCCCAACAATGAGGATCTTACGGGGCAGACCTCCCTCGGGGAAACGCGCCACATGGCCGTAGTGCCGTAACTGACACTCCCTCACAATGCAGGTAATGTTGCTCAATCAACACAAAGTCAAACCAATGGTACCCAAGGATTTTCTGGAGAGACACAGTACCAAAGGAGTCCAGTCTTCGTCTCAGGTCATTGGATAGCATCCATGTCTCGCAACCATATAGCAAGACAGGAAAGCACCAGGACTCTAAAGACTTTGACTTTCGTCCTTTTGCATAGATATCAGGAACGCCACATACCAGCGACCTCATGACCCCCCATGCTCTCCTAATCCGTCTACTGACTTCATAGGAAGTGTCACCAGAGACATGAATGTCACTGCCAAGGTAAATAAACCTCTCAACAAGGTCAACACTCTCTCCACAAACAGACACACTTTCAATGGCTGTGCCCAAGAGGTCATTAAAGGCCTGGATCTTGGTTTTTATCCAGGACACTCACAAGCCCAGACGCTCAGACTCCTCGCTCAGTCTCTCGAGCGCCCCGATCAGAGCCTCCATTGACTCTGCGAAGATCAATTAATCAAGTCAGAAGTTTTCTTTATTTCCTTTTAGTCATTATTGTGTGTATTTGAGAGTGGTTGTTATTGTTTGTTATAATATTTATTTATTGAGCTTCTGTAAAAAGTTACATTTTTCCTTTTGTGACAAATAAAGTACTATCTATTTATCTAGCTATCAATTGTATAAGAAGAAGCAGCTTTTTCACACCCTCATTTTAAGCTGAATGTTTAAACTAAATATTTAAATTTTTACAATATGTTTGCAATTTTGTATTTACTATACTACTATGAGATAATAAGTGAGTCAAGGAAGAAACTGCCTTATATTTTAAAAAGCAATTAAAAAAATGACAGTGTTTCGGGGATCATGTGGTCACCTGCAAATACAATGTGAATGAAGGCTGCAGGAGTAGTTATGATTCTGGTGGATGTGTGCTTCTGGACATTTTTTCCACAGTTAGGCTGAAACTTTTGGCAGTAGACAATGATGGGGTCTTATTCAATAGTGAAAATAGAAATAAGCAACATTTTGATCAAAAGATCAATTCAGCAATAGCAACAGTACTTCTGGTGAATGAAGTTAGGACTAAACACTTATTGTAGCTGAAAGAAGATCATTATTACAAATAGACAAAATGTGGTTAGTGAGAAGAATTTCTACATTCACTTTTTGTCACAAAATGATGAGCTTGAAGCTGAGGTGTCCTTCTTCTGGATGAGATAACTCATTTGATGTTGCCTAAGCATCTAGTACAAATGGCTTTTGCTTGCCTTTCATGAGACTTGTATCAGAAATGACTTGTGTGTTCTTGTCAGATTGTGTTTATTTTTATAGGTAAATTTTGGTTAGTGTTTCTGTATTCAGATGTTTCCCTTTAGTGCTTGCAGCACAGTCTTGCACTGTTTAGGTTATTCACATCAACAACCTTAACTTACAGTTCTTAGTGATAGTGATCTTGAAAATCTCTGTTTAAGATAATAATCGATTCACTTATTGATAAACTGAACACCTACTAAATGAGCATGTATTTGCTTCTAAAATAAATGCCCTTGGTTAATGCACTTATTTTCAACTTAAACAAAAATTTAGTTGGAATGTTAAGAAATGTAAAATACAAAACATCTAAAATATTTCTTGGCCATTGCTTGACATTTTGGTTGTATTATTTTAAAGAGTAAAAAAACAATGTTGCTATTCTAAAGCAGTCAAATGAAAATAGTAAAGGGATTACTTTGAAAGACAGAAATATCATTTTCTGCTAGAAAAGGTACAAGTGAATTCTGAAGAATGTAATTTGTTTGTTATGAAGCCCCATTCACTTTGTCATTGTCAGTCACTTAACATTTGTAGCACAGGGTCATTATATATTGTCTTGTAAATGTTACTTTAAAAACAGGTTGCTTACAACAGACTCCCCCCTCAGGGCAGAGTGTGAAAGTGATGTTACTTCATTTCTTTCCATAAAAAATACTGATCTTTTCACCTTGCTGATGTTGTTAAAGGACTAGTGGAGCTTTAATGTGAACAGCAAAGGAGATGGTCCTGTCAAAGCCAGACCTGAGAGTTAGTGCCATGAAAGCCTCTCACATGCTACAAGATGTCTCTGGATTTTTGTCAGCAGACCAGCATCTCTTCAGCCAAAATACAGCTTATTTTGTTTTGGAATCCACCAGGTTTTAGACACCTTTTAAAAAATTAATTAGTTGAATTATATTAATGAATTGTATTTGAAATTGAATTTGAATTTGATAAAGAAGACTAATAGTTTTAATTGTTTATTTTTAAAATGAATGCTAGTGTACATGTCACTGTTACTTATAATGTTAGTCAAAAAAAAAAAACAGCCATAAAATCTTGAATCTTAAAAAAGTTTTGTTTATATTATAACCAATTTAGAGAAAAGAACAGCTTTTCATTGACTTTGGGCTTTGCCACATTGGAAATGCATACAGTTTGGTATAAAAACTGTGAGTTAATCCTGGCTAGTGACTATTGTTGTACATTAATACAATATCTGTAAGGCTTTTACAATAAATATTCTGGTTTAAATAGTAAGTCTAAATTAGCACAATATGAGTAAATGTACCTTGCAATATACTGTACTAGCACACCATCAATACATGGCTTCCTGTCCTGAATGCTGTCTGTGAACAGCTTCCTGTCACCTTAAAACTTGGGTTCAATAAACGCATACAAAAATGTTATACATACATTTTCTTGATGCAATATTCCTAACCTACTTTGAAGGCGGTTGGGGTTCTTCATGTAGTCAAATACTGCAAAAAAATAAATGAACTCTTAGTAATGCTGTCTACTAGCACATTCACTTTCTGTGAGTTTGCATGTTCTGTTCTTATCCACATTTGTTTTTCTTTGTTTACACTGGCTAAATTTTTGAGTGAGTGTAGAAGTGTGAACGAGTGTGCCCTGTGGCAGAACTTGTACATAGGTCCTTGCAATAAACTCTTCGTGGAATGGTCTTAGGCTTCCTTTTTATACTAAAGAGTAAAAGTGAGAAGCTAAACAGAAGGGATCCCATGGATGTCAAAAGCCAACTATTTTATAGGCAGGATGCAATGACACAATAAGCCATTCACATGAAAATTAACAGTTTGTATCAACTAATAATTCTGATTGCTGTCAAATTTAGTAGAAGGAAGAGGAGATGGATGCTTGGTTCTGATCTCCTAGAATGAACTGCTTTCAGGATTGTTGATGAAACTTAAATTAGGTAAAGAGATTCAAAAATAGGAGACAGGACCAGCATGCTTTATCATGGTATATGGACCTAAAAAACAATTTCTGGAATAAAATCATCAACCAAATGTCTTGTGTGGTAATCCACACCTTCTGCCTGAAGTTGTACTCTTGTGCTGCTCTCCTTCTTCTGTCAGCTTGAATTTCAGCAGACCTTCTCACTATCAACAGATTTTCCTGGACTTTCTTGCATTTCAAATATACTGTCAATCAGATAGTTACTCAGCCAAACTCGAGGCTGAGGAAAATAAATGGGTCATCAGGAAATAAAACTGTTTTTCTTCCCTTTTTCACCTCTCAAAAGTAGTTATCCCATTGCCGAGTTTAAGAACACATTCCTGTTGTACTTACAGTAGATATAATAGTTATAATCCACAACAGTTAGTTTAGTACGAATTAACAACATAAGTAAGATACATCTCTAGGTCTTGATGGAAACATCATGTTTGTTTTTTAACTTTTGACTGATATCCTGATGTGAAATTTACTTTAATGCAAAGCCATTCCCAGAAATGGGAATTAAATTGAGATTTCTCAAACCTGAACCATCAAAAAGTACATTTTAATCAGGCTTTGGGGTTTAGATATTCCTAGATGGCAAATAAGCAAAGTGCCATGATCCAAAGTAAAACATCTTTTGTTAGTGGTTCAAAAATTAGTTCTTCTTCTTTTTTTTAACATTTTAATGAATTTATTGAAAGCAAGTAACATTATATACAAGCAAGTCAAACTTGACAAAACTAAGTTCAAATAAATTCTCCCACCCCCGGGTTTGGCTTACCGGATATACAATTTAAAGAGATTGTTATTTTCATGGGAATTGTTACATATGCATTATTTTCTTTTTTACTATAAAACTTTTGTAAAAACAATACTTGTCGTTTATTTACGGCCCTGGGCAAGGTTAAATCTCTTTCTCGCAGGACGTATAATGCTGCTCGCGTTGTGAAGGTGGGGCTGAACACATGCTAAAGAGTTGCAGTCAGATCATCTGCTGGCTGCTGCTGCTTGTTGCCGCTGGCGAGCTGTGTTTTCTGCTTGTTGCGCTTTGCGTCGATCATTTCAAAGCCTGTATAGCAGATGTCATTTTGCCACTTTGTGTCTCTGCCGCACGCGTTGTGAATGGGGGTATGTTGGTGCTGAATGCACGCTAAGGAGAAACGGTCGGATCATCTGCTGCTTCTGCTGGCAAGCTGCATGTTCTGCTTGTTGCTTGTTGTTGTTTTAAGAGCTGGGAGAGTATCTGTCAAAAGCATTGCAACAACTGCTTGGTTAGATGTCTGTGAACTTGTTTTAAATGTTGTCTCACTGCCTTGTCTCGCGGGACGTCAAATTGCAATCTCTTGGCACTAAGTCTCATGTTTAAGGTCCCCGCGAGACACTCCGTGGCCAATCTCTTTCATCTTGTGGGTCTCGTCTCCCTGGTCTCCCTTCCACCAAGATTTTTTTTTTTTATAATAGAGAGATAATAACAGCTTACTACTCAAAACATGGAGCCCCCGGATACAAATCCGCAACCTTTTGGTTATAAGGCAGCAGTTCTTATACATATCATCCATCCATCCATTTTCCAACCTGCTGAATCCGAACACAGGGTCACAGGGGTCTGCTGGAGCCAATCCCAGCCAACACAGGGCACAAGGCAGGAACCAATCCCGGGCAGGGTGCCAACCCACCACAGGACACACAAACACACCCACACATCAAGCACACACTAGGGCCAATTTAGAATCGCCAATCCACCTAACCTGCATGTCTTTGGACTGTGGGAGGAAACCGGAGCGCCCGGAGAAAACCCACGCAGACACGGGGAGAACATGCAAACTCCACGCAGGGAGGACCCGGGAAGCGAACCCAGGTCCCCAGATCTCCCAACTGCGAGGCAGCAGCGCTACCCACTGCGCCACCGTGCCGCCCTTATACATCTCAGCTTTCTGTCAATTGACATTTGAGCTTGGTTTTTTAACTCATTGACAGCAACATGTAAACTGAATGATTTTTTTTCTTTGGTTATATTCTTGAATAATAGCGTGTGTGTTTATTTGATATTTGGACCAAAGTCTTCACACATTATACACTTCACATCATTATTAGTATAACATGGAAAAAGTTTCTATTTTAGGTATGTGTTCAGCATTTCTTGCCTCGCATTTCCTGCCATCTTACATTTACAGAGATCATTGTAGACACAGAACACACATGAAATGTATGTATTCCAAATAATGATTTATTATTTTCCCTATACAACTTTTGTAGGCTTCGGGGATCTTACTGTTAATGCACTTATTTAAATCTGAAAAAGTTAAGAATAGTCTGGGCTCCAAAGAATATAACACCAAGAGAAGACATGAATTAGAACCTTTCCTAGGTACATATTACATGATGTTTTTCCCTAGGAACTTAAATTCTATGATGCTCAGTTAAAGATGCAAGAATCCATCCATCCATCCATTTTCCAACCCACTGAATCCGAACACAGGGTCACGGGGGTCTGCTGGAGCCAATCCCAGCCAACACAGGGCACAAGGCAGGAACCAATCCCGGGCAGGGTGCCAAAACCACCCCACCGCAGAACACACACACTAGGGCCAATTTAGAATTTCCAATCCACCTAATCCATATGTCTTGGACTGTGGGAGGAAACCGGAGCGCCTGGAGGAAACCCACGCAGACACGGGGAGAACATGCAAACTCCACACAGGGAGGACCCGGGAAGCGAACCCAGGTCTCTTAACTGCGAGGCAGCAGCGCTACCACTGCGCCACCGTGCCACCCAAGATGCAAGAATATTATCTAAAATAATATTGATTCTGGGGTGCCAGTGAAAAATAAAGAAATCTATTCAGATGCAGATGAATTGGGAGGGTAATGAATTCTACCATTCCCAAACCATTGAGGTTGCCATCAACTGATGAAGATCATAATTTAACCTTTACTGGTATTTTGGGAATCTGTAGTTCTTGCATTACACTAGCACTAATAAAATTCTCATCTGTACCTGAATCAATAAGTGCTAAAACATCTGAAGAATGTTTCAAATAAACAGGCACAATTACACTATTCCAAATTCTCACAGGAGGAAGTAGCTTACATTTTTCTTTAAGCCTTTGGCACTTGGTACTTTTGTATCTTGAATTCCCACAGTACAGACCTAACCCCCCAACACCAATTTCCTGTGTACTGTTGTGTTCAAAGCTAAGATTAAAGGTTAGTTTTTTCTTTAAGGTAAGATTTTTCTTTAGATCTCATCCTTAACTAGATAAATCAAGTGTTTCATCACAATTTTGGATGAGGATCAACTAATTTTTTAGCTTTGTCTGTAATACAAACTATTCAAGTGAAGGCTGTTCTTTTACTGCCCAAGTCTTTTCCATTTTGGGTTGAGTAGATGTAATAATCTTTGTATTTGTCAAGAATTGTGAGGTGACCAAAACTGAAAAAACTGTAATCCATGAGGTGGATGCAGAAAAGGAGCAAAAAGAGCTTTTATCAGTAACAGGCCAAAGGGTCCAAAACCATGAAGAACTGAGAATTCTACTGCCATGATTGAAAGATGGCAGGCACTAGAGCAACAGAAAAGCAGCAAAGCAAACAAGGACCATAATCAGAATTTTAAAATGAATCAGAACCCAATACATTAACTAAAACTAAGTCTCAGAAATTGAGTCTCAAAGAAGAAAGCTAGATATCTGTTAAAATATAATTGTTACATTGAAAATGCTTTTGAAATAAGGTATATACAAACTTGGACAAAGATATATATTAGTGATGCTAGCTAAATGCAACCTCAGGGTCCATGACCCTCTAACAACAAGTTGTTGTGTCATGGCAATGAATATCTAAACTTGTGGCACCTGCTAAATAACATTCTGTACATTTCAAAACATGACCATAAAACAAATTTAAAACCAAAAAAAAAAGAAAAAAATGAAACTAAAACTAAGCTACACATTTCAAAACCTCAATAAAAATTTAACAAGTCCAAAAATAAATTCACTTAGTGCCACATTCACAAAGATACTAATTGTCAATAGCAAAACCTAATAAACCAAAACAATAATAAAAGTCAAAAGAACTAGAGGTTCTAGCACTAGTGTCTTTTAACACTAGAGACAGTGTGAAAAAGCCAAGAGATCAAGTACATTATTGCCAGAAACTGTGCACTGGCATATTTTATAGGCAGGACAACAATGACACAATATGTTCTCATTATTCAATTCTATGCTGCTTTTTGCAATGTTCCTTTTTTGTTTTGCATCATCTTATATTCATTTTGGGTCCTCAAACACTGCCATTTTGATTACCATTGTTAGGTTTGTTTCCTGTGTTTTTATCTTCGTCCTTATATACAATATCATATTGTAAGTCTCTAAAGATGTGTCTGGTGATCAGGTCAGAATGTTGGGGAAAATTAAAAAAAAAAAAAACTCCAGTGGAGTAAGATAGAGAAAAACAACAAATCTTCTGGGTTTCCAAGGCCAACAAATCGACTAGCTCCCACTGGGTATTCTCCCTAACATGTTTTTACATCATTCCTCATTATTTCTAGGCTTCGTCTGAGAGGAATCAATGCAGTAGGCCTCAAGGACAGCTGGGGCGCCTGCCTTCATTCGAGCATCACAGGTGGTTGCACAGTGCCTTTGTCAGGTGGTGGTGGTGCAAAACAGCATCATAGTAGAATGGGAAGGGAAAGCAGAGAAACGTAGAGATTAGTAAAGATTGTAAATCCTTAAATAATAATAATAACTAGCGAACCCGCGGCGTAGTAGTATACGCCGCATAATTATGTATTGATGGGTGAATACTTCCTGAAAGACACAGTTGTCCAAATGGGGTGGGTTTGATGCAGTGGCGGCTGCTAGCTTTTGAAACGGGAAGCTCATATTAGGCCTTCATCATAAAATTCATTATGTTATTTGTACGTAAATTCTGCCCTCCGTTCCTTTTGCAGAAAATGGTCTGTGACCCTGTCGTACCAATTGGCCGTCTTTTCCAGGGACTTAACCAGTTTCCTCTCAATGGCCAGGAGAGCAAGGTTGCTCAAACGATCTTGGCCCATCGTGTTGCAGGTGTATGACTTGACCCGTTTTAAACAGGAAAAGCTCCTCTCTACACCTGCTGATGTAGCGCCAATTGTTGCCACTAACGACAACAGCTTGTATAGCTGAGACATTGCACTATCCAACTCCATGTCTTTGAAAAACACAAAGAAATCACACAGCTTACCCCTGCTCCCCTGTAAGTCATGATCTGAATATAGTACTTGAAGTTCAGATCTCAGTCTCCCTGAGTCAAAGAAATGGCCATAACTTTTCAGCACACTTTCAAATGCCTCCTCTGGAAACACTTGTCTCATTTCATCAAATTTCCCTGGATTGACTAATTCTAAGAAGCTCATGCTTTCCAAATTTGAAAAACGCTGAGTAATCTGCTCCATGAGATTGTCTAGGATGGCCATGTACACATTTCTGTAGCGGTCCTGGGGATCCTGTAATTGTGACAGACGGCGCTTTCTAATAGGTTTATCTTGAGGGTCTGATGTGAGATTTGCTGCTTTTGCATAAACTGCTTGATAAGCCTCCTCTGACCTCTTCTCCTTGACAAAAGCAAGGACAGACCCAATTCTTTTTTTGCAGTAAAGAACATCCATAGCCCTTTGCTGGACAATATCAAAGACAACATCTGTCTCAGAGAATATTTGTTCATATGTGTACAACATGAACACAAACTCAAAATCCTCCAGTTTCATTATGAAGCCTTTGGCAGCATCTAATGTGTCATCATCCATGCTCTCATCCTGGGTAATCTTGTCAAAAGTCTGCAGGAGGCCATCATAATTGTTTGCCACAGTGCTCACTATCCGTGATGTGAAATTCCATTGAGTAGGAGCGTTTCTGGGCAATCTTGAAGACCCTGCAGACTCAAGAAATGACATCCTTTTTGTGGACTTTGAAAAAAATGTGGTGAACCCAGAGAGAGATGCAAAAAATATTCTAGACTCAGGCAAGCATTTAGCACCCTGGGACAACACCAGGTTCAATCTGTGTGCATAGGAATGCACAAACACTGCACTAGGGGCTATTACTTTAACTTTGGCCTGTAGGCCATTGAGAGATGAAGCAAAGACAGCAGCCCCATCGTAGGTTTGTGCCACAAGTTTTTCTCTAAAACTGTAGCCCTGCATGTTCTCGTTTAAAACTTCAAACACAGACTGAGCATCTCGACCCCCTGACACATCCAAAAATCCAATGAATCACTCTTGAATTTTACCTGCACTATCCACATATCTAACAATGACAGACAGTTGGGCATGGCAAGATATGTCAGTTGCTTCATCCACCTGCCATGCAAAAAAGGAGTAGTCTGAATTTCACCTTTTAAATGATCAGAAACAGTGGCTGCGAGAGCAGAGATCAAGTCATTTTGGATTGAATGGGACATACCAGAAAACACAGCTGATGACTGAAATTGTGTGGTCAAGACAGAGTCATATTTAGCTAATGTTTCTGTAAATTCCCTGTAATTCCCCTTATTTGCTGATTCATTATTCTCATCATGCCCCCTGAATGCCAGCCCCTGACGGCCAAGCAAGGAAGTCACATCAATTAGACGGTTTAGGAAGGCCCTGTTTTTTTTTTACTGTTTCATTATGTTTTGCCACCTGAATGCGAAGACCTTCATTGATTGCATGTTCAACACTGACCCTGCCCAGACAACTTAACCTTGCACGTGAACTCACATGTTCTTTGCACTTTTCATGCCTTTTGTATGCCCTGTCAAAGTTACCCAGATCCCCAAAACCCACGTTTGACCAAACACATCCCATTCCCTGAGAAGGTTTCATCAAGAGGCATGGCCAACAGTACATTTTCTTTGTCACAGCACTTCCAGTCAACCAGTTCACCTTGTCATACCAGGAGAGCTGAAAAGACCTGTTATTTTTTCCTGATTTTTGCACCAGATCAATTTTGGGCATTGGTCTGCCCTGCCGTTTAATTCTGAGTCTCTCCTCGTAAGGAAGACAACTAAATGGTTTTGCCAAAAGCAGGTCAACAATATTAGCACCATCTGTGTCTGCCATTATGCACAGCTTGCTAGCTGGCTAGTTTCCCCTTCCACAAGCTACTTTAATTATATGAACAAACTAACTTTACAATGCTGAAACAAGGAGCAAAGTCAAGAACGCTATAATATGTTTTTTTTTTATTATTTAAAGAATGATTTGTACAAACAAAAATAGTTTATATCACCAGCAAACAATACAGAGTGCAGCAGTTTGTCGTACGACTTCACCTGCAAATCCGCATGGGACTGAACTCGAATCTCTGTAGTGCTGATGTATACTTAAGACATGCTGTCAATCAAAAAAGGGATTCCGTCCTTTAAACAGCTCCTCCAATCATCATGCAGCATCCCAGTGTCCTTGCCCGCCCACTGATCCATTCACTCCCAGAGAAGCTGAGCTTCCCTGGAAGTGACGATTTTGGTGCATTTATCCAATTACCGTCCAGCTTTTCTGCAGTGAAAAAAGCTCCTATGTGCTTGCCCATAGAGCTCCAGTGAAGCTGGGCTTCAGGAGGGTTTAACGCGCTGTGCTGCACGGAAATGTATGACAAGAAAATCGCATCAAACAATCTACAATAAATACCTGATTCTGAACGAGCTAGTCATGAAGTTGAACGCGTTCTAGCGCACTTTTATTAAAACCAATATAAATACGGCAGTGCATATATGAGCGTTTATTTTCTGACATAGTAGAGGAAGCGGAGCTTCCCTTGTAGTCTTAGAGCAGTCGCCACTGGTTTGATGATACGACTGTAAGTGAATGAAAAGATGGAACTCTGGAGAGAGCATCATACAATTGTCCGTGACTGAAAACTGGAGGACCACCGCCACGCCTCCACCTCCCAGAGCTAGGGACGGGGCTGGATGGTGCTGGGGGGTGGAACGGGGGGAGACGGGAAGGACGCACATTCTGCCCCGGCCCCATCGCCTATCCGGAGAGAGGGCGGGAAAGCGGGCCCGAGAAGTTTCAGGTCCTAACCGTCTAACGACGGGTCTGTAACATGTGCAACACCAGTGGTTTTTTTGGCTTGCCTTTGTAGTGCTTGTTCCTCGTGACCCTCATGAAAGAAGATGATTTGTCGTTCCGGCAAATGAACTGGTAATCGTGTAATCACGTGAGATTTTTCTGAAAGACTGTACTCGTTCAAACGCCACATAGCCTCAGGAGTACTAGCATATCTACCGTCAAGGAAAGTCTGTATTTTGTCATGTTGGAAAATATCATTGGCTGGCTCACTGTGAAATGCAATGGATGCAGCGTCATGTCCTTTGTACACATACTTATATAGATACTTGATACATTGAATGGACGCGCAAACTTCAGTGTTAATAATGTCCGGATGTTTTGATCTCTGCTGGCCAATAAAGAGCATTGCAAGAAGCACATAGTGCGGTAGGTAGGCCAATGTTATGTTCTTGGACATGAATGGCGGTATCTTCTTGAAAAGCTGCGGAAAACTGAATGCGATGTTTGTGCATGAACAATTTAGTGCTGTGTTGACACTGAAAGGAACTGGAATGAGTTGTTTCGAAGCATTGCTGGCAATGTTCACATTGCATAATTCGTTCAGTGGAGTGTGTTTTTAAATGCGTGTTGAGATATATTTGCACTAGGAACGTTTTGGAACAAATGGTGCATTGAAAGATCTGTTTGGAATGCGTTTATTCAGTGGAGTGTGTGTTTAAATGTGCTTTGAGATGTTTCTGGAGCGTGAAGGTTTTGGAGCAAATGTTGCATAGAAATTCAGGTGTGAAAAGCATTTGTAAATGTTTTTTCAGGAAGAGGAGAGTGGGCAGGTGACGTCACATTAGTGTGGCGATCACGTGGGTGTGTACCCTGTGTGCACATACCGACAGCGTCAAAAGATGTCACCAGAAGGTCATCACGTGTGTATTTGAGAGGCATGAGAACCTCGTAATGCCCATGATCCAAAGGACCGCTAAAGAGCAGGGATATGGAGAGACGTTGGGCCGGATTGTAAACTCGAGGAGAGGCATGAGTACGTTCTCGGAAGTAAATGGTGTTATAAGCTGGAAGCATTTGGGACATTGTCATAATTTCTGCCTCACCACCATAGACTCCAGAGGTAGTCATGTAGTCAGCGTATTGTTGAGCAGACTGTAAAACAATGCTTCTGTGACTAACAACAACGGACACCACGTCGCCGAAGTTATCCCAATGTTGGCAAACAAAGCTAACAGCCATGTTGCGAAGTTCGAGAGCAATAGTTTCGTCAATGACATTTTTCCAGAAAAACCCGACTGATAGAAACAAACAGTTACCTGATGCAGGAATTTGTATAACATTGAAAGAAGTGTTGTTTCCATGAAATACATTTGAAGCGGTGGCCATGGAAGGCAAATGAACAGTCAACGTGGCTCACAGCTGGATGTGGACTGTAGCACAGACCAAAGCGAGTGAGTATGTGTTTGGTGAGCTGTTGGGGGCGGACACATGAGTAAGCCATGCCTCACTCGAGAGTGAGGGTGGACGTGGGAGGACGGTTAGAGTTGGCTGGCGGGGCTCTGAGGTGCGTTCCCTATCACATGGGAGGAGGGTTAGAGTTGTTGGGCAGGGCTCCGTCGTTCGTTTCCCATGGTTTGCGATGGTGGACGCAGTTGTGAGTCGTAACCGAAAAGAATAATGAAAAGTCAACGTGGCTCAGAGGTGCATGTGGACTGTAGCACAGATGAAAGCGACTTACGCGGTGGTTGGTGAGTTGTTGCGTCCGGGCACATGAGCAGGCAGTGTGAATGCCTGGAGAGCGAGGGTGGACGTGGGCCGGGGAATAAGGAGTATGGTATGAAATTGTGTAGACAAACGTTTTCCGTGTTCCTGCAGGACCATCTAAGAAGAAGTGGATGCGAATCGCTGTATGTAGTGTGTAAAACAGCTTGCGATGGTGGACGCGGTCGTGCATCATAACCGAAAGGAATAATGAAAAGTCAACATGGCTCAGAGGTGCATGTGGACTGTAGCAGAGATGAACGTGAATGATGCCGTCTTTTGTGAGTTGTCGCGTCCAAGTTGGTGGGCGTGGCTCTGTGAGTTGTCGTCGTATCCCATGGTCTTAGAGTTGGTGGGCGGGGTTCATGTCCGAGTTGGTGGGCGTGGCTCTGTGAGTTGTCGTCGTATCCCATTTGGTGGGCGTGGCTCTGTCTTGTGTGCTCCATGGGTGTCTTGCTCACTGGCGGCTTAGTAAATTATATATATAGATCCTTAAATAATAATAATAATACATACTGTAGTCTCTTAGGGGTAGCTGCAAAAAAGCCAAACTAAAATATTAGCTGTCAGAAGTTTTTTAAAATGTTCCACAGTATTGGCCTTGCATACCTCTGTTGGTAAAGTACTTCAGATTTTTGGTGCATAACAGCAAAAGGTTGCCTCACCTCTTATTTTATTCATGGCTATTGGAACTATAAGCAGACCATGATGAGAAGATCTAAAGTTATGACTTGGAGTGTAGGGGAACAGGCAGTCCAAAATATAGGATGAGGCAAGATTATTTAAGGCTTTATACACCATTCGTAGTATTTTAAAGTCCATTGTAAATGACACTGGTAACCAATGTAACAGCACTAAAACTGGTGAGATATACTCATATTTTTTTTTGCTCATACTTTATTTTTCTAGTTAAGATTCTTGCTGCTGCATTCTGCACAAATTCAATGGATTGATGTCTTCCTTAGGTAGTCCTGATAGAAGTGCATTACAGTAATCTAGTCAACTAAAAACAAAAGTGTGAATTCATTTCTCAGTATCTTTCAGTGTTATCTGACAAAAATGACATGACTTCTCTCCTGGTGCAGAGGTAAGAACTACTGCCTCATAATTAAGAGGGTGCAGGTTCAATCCTGGCTCCTCTCCACATTTAATGTTTTGAGTAGTGAGCTGCTGTTATTATTACTATTACATAATAAAAACATACTTTTGATTTGAGTCTGTAACAGCTGGTGTAAAGTTTTGCTGCTTGTAAAAGATATTGCTGAAGGGATATAAGCAGACACACAAATGCTTGTGAATCATGTGAATCATGTCTTCTTGGTATCTTGTTGTTACTTGAATTTTTTTTTATTCAGTTTTACTCTTAAATAAAAGCACACTTGTTTATTTTATATTCCAGTAACCACTTGAATGACATCAAATCTGTCTCTGCTTCTCTCATGCATGTACACACACATTCATGCATGAAAACGTCATTATTTGAAAATGCTATGTCATTTTAACATGAGTTGTCATTTCAACATGTTTTTTTCCGATCTTGCACAATCCACGATGACCTCCTGACCAGAAGTGAACGCTGGCATTTCTGTCCGCCGCTGCTTGCCAGTGTTCTGTTTGTGTACTTTTTCCTAGTTGTTTTTTTCTCGTTTTTTGCCTTTTGCATCGGATTTTCCTTCGCCTTTGCATTGGATTAAAAACTGATAACACACATTTGCGTCTCTTGCCTCCTTCGGCCTCAACACGAGCCCTCGTAGAACTGTTCTTTGCTGGCTGCAACCTGTGTGGGTAAGTGTAAACTTTCTCACCATTTCTCTTCTTAAGTAACTAGCTTTTGATGAATAGGTTGTTGAAACTGCCCCTTGTCAATTGCTGAGTACTTTGGAAATCCCAGAGGTGACAGTCTACTGGCTAACATGTTATTTTAATTGGGCTGAGTAGGTACACAAGGGGTACTTTGCTTTGCTTCCAATCCGGAATTTGCTTGGGTGACTTCTGGAAATTTAGTATGATAAACCTCAATTGGTTGTCATGGATTATTATGTCTACTTTGCTATCTAATGCAGTCACATCCTCAAAGCTAAAATATTCACCAGATGAATTGTATTGACTTCGAACAAACTATGAAGTGCCTGCTGATCTCTTGCTGCACCGCGGCATTCTCCGACGACCAAAGTATGTTCACCGAGGCTCTCGTCGTCGTTTTTGCCTCAGCAGGAGTAGCAGCGGGTCTATTCCTTCAATTTGGTCTGAAGGACGCACATGTCCACGTACTTCTGAACAATGTGCTAATCACATGTTGATTCCTTTGGTAAAATCACCGGAATATACAGTACATCCATAGACGTTTTGAAGTTTGGATTATTTAATACTCGATCTATCTCTAACAAAGCTTTACTGATTGGTGATGTTATCATAGATACTAAGATGGACTGTTTATGTCTTACGGACACCTGGCAGCAACCCGGTGATTATTTCCATCTAAATCAAGCGCTCCCTCCAGAGTTTGTCTGCATCTAGAATCACGTTATTCAGGGAGGGGAGGCGGTCTTGCAATAATATACCGTAAAGACTTAAAACTGTCACCGATACCTTTTCCAGTGTATCCATTCTTTGAACTGTTAGCAGGCAAACTCTGCGGACCTTCACCTAATATAATTGCTGTTTTATATAGACCTCCTAAACTATCAAGTGTTTTTATTGCTGAACTTTTTACTGTTTTAACAACTTTGTGTGCAATGTCTGCTAATGTCATCCTCATGGGTGATTTTAACATACACGTTGATGTGCCCTGACAAATGATTTTAATGAAATCCTTGACTGTTTTAATTTAATTCAATATGTCAACTTTCCAACTCATATCAAGGGTGATATTTTACACTTAATTTGTTGCTCTGGTATCACACCTCACAATCTTATTCCTACTGAATTACCTATCTCAGATCACAGAATGATCACATTTGATGTTAGCTTACCTCTCAGTAAATCAAAGATTCCGCATGTAATTTCATTTCGTAATCTCAAGCATGTAAACCCAGAGACCCTTATACATTTATTGCAATCCCAGTCTGTTTCTCCTTCCACTACCACACCATCGGAATTACTAGACCATTACAATGCTGCTCTGTCCTCTGCCTTTGATACACTAGCTCCCTTAAAAACACTCTCATTTATTCGCACTGCTCCCTGGTTTACATCTGAACTCCATCAGCTCAAAGCCTCGGGCCGACAGTTGGAGAGCCTAGCTAAAAAGACGGGTCTTGTTGTACATAAGGAAATGTACTCAGATCACATGTTGAAATACAAAAACTGTATATTATTCTAACATTATCAATACAGGAAGGAATAATACTAGAGCTCTTTTTTCTACAATGAAAAGGCTAATTACACCACCAGAAAGTGCCGTTCACCATAACCTCTCTGTTAAATACTGCTGCACTTTTTTGGATTCCTCCACCCCAAAAAGGAAAAAATCCACCAGCAACTTGCCTCTTCTATTTCTGTAGAAAATGACATACTCTCCACTATCACCCATGTTCCCTTACCAACCACCCTATTCTCAGATTTCAGTTTACCAGCTGAAAATAATATCTCAGAGCTTGTAACAAAATGTAATTCTTCCACATGCCAATTAGATCCAATACCTACAAGCTTTGTTAAGTCTCATCTGTCACATATTTCCCCCATGATAACTACTATAGTTAACTCTTCCCTTACTACAGGCACGGTCTCCCTCTCACTAAAAACAGCCTCAATTACTCCAATTCTGAAGAAACCTGGTTTAGACCCAAATATCCTTAACAATTATCGGCCTATTTCAAATATTCCATTTATATCCAAAATTCTTGAAAAGATAGTTGCCTCCCAACTTCAGTCCCACCTTTCAAAAAATAACCTTTTTGAACAGTTTCAATCTGGGTTTTGCCCTAAACACAGCACAGAAACTGCCCTTGTCAAAATCACAAATGATCTTGCTGACATGGGACTTTTATCAATTCTTGTGCTTCTTGACCTCAGCTCTGCATTTGACACCATTTCTCACCAGATACTTTTGAAACATCTAGCTAGTTTTGGAGTCTGTGGCATTTGTCCTTCAGTGGTTTTCTTCCTACCTCACTGATAGGAAGCAATTTGTTCAAATAAAGGGCTTTAAATCTGAGAACGCAGTCATTACTCAGGGAGTTCCGCAGGGTTCTGTTTTGGGGGCGCCTCTTTTTCTCATTTATATCTTCCCAATAGGTAATATCTTCTGGCGCCATGGTATTAAGTTTCATTGATATGCTGATGACACACAGCTATATCTATCCAGTAAATCCACTTCTGTTTTCCCTCCAGATTCCCTTATGGCATGTCTCCAAGATATAAAGACATGGATGACTCGCAATTTTCTCCAACTAAACAGCAATAAAACTTATTCCAGAAATGGCTTTATGACCACAGTCTCGGAAAGTCTTTCTCCTGTGGGACGACTGGGATCTTTTTCTAAATAAGGAGTGGCATTGCACATGTACTTTGCCTCCAAATGTGCCGCAATCCAAAACTTGATGCCAAATTTGTCAGGCTTGGTTGAGATGTATTGCAAGAAAGGACAATGGACCTTGGTTAGAAACAGGTGCTCATCAACAGTAATATGTTCTCAACAAAACATTGCCAGATGTCCGAGATCACAGCAAATCTGTCGTTTTTCCACATGTCAAAACACAAATGCTGCACTGTAGTCTGATAGTGGTCACAGGGCATTGTATCTTTAATTGCTGGTAAAACAAATAGTTCTGACCAAGCATCAACCACAGCACCAACTGTGGTCATTGCTGCTCTTGTGAAAAGAATGGAGATAAACGCCATCAACTCAGAGAGGGAGAGGCAAGTTCATTGTACCACGTGAACGTCACTGAGAGAATAAAACTGAATAAAAAAAACAGTAACACCTGTTTGTGTTTATTGACACATTTACAACACCAAAGATGCTGAATGGAGAGGTGTGAATGGATATAAGGTGGGCCGGGATTACAAGTTTTTTCATAGGCTTTGGTAATTCTAGTGTTAAGGCCAGGCGTCGACTATAGGTTTCATCTGATCTACACAGCATGGAATGTGTACCTGACAGTATGATTCTCTTATCAAGGACTGTGCCAGGGAGACAATATAAATGTTTTATGATCAGGTAACCGAAAGTTCAGGTGGCACACCATTGAGTCTCCTATAACAACCAAATCACCACTGACTGTAGGCAAGGTGAGAGAGCGGAGAGGATTGAAGCATTTGTGAGTGGTGATGATAGCTTAAGAAAGTGACTTGGGCTTGGCCCCTGCTTCCATTGTTGATGTTCCCAGATTCCGTCATTGTTGTCTAGAGCAAGAGCCAGAGTTAAGCTGTCTTGGCCAGGGGTCTGAGCAGAATGACGCAGAGTAGGAGTAACCAAATGGATTCAGGACACCAACAAACTCTATAAGAGTTGAGCTTTCTGATCCCTGAGATACTTTCTTCTGTCAAGGAGCTGTTTGATATGTATCTCTACGGATTCCACTTCTTCTGACACATTTTACCTATAAGTAAATGATTTAAATTTTAACTTCAACTAAAATATTAATAATAACTTGCAATACATTGCTGAATTTACTTGAAAAACTTAATATTTAAAAAAAATGAAGCAATCACAGTATTATCATATCATGATATCATATTATATTGTGAATTTCCCTCCCAACCCTACTTTACAGACTGAATATTTAGGTATTTCAAAGGTTAGTGATATGAGGTTCACTTTGTTGATATTTTGGAAAACACTGTTTTCGTCTCATTTTTATTTGGTTTGTGGAATTCATTCCATACTTGTGACTGTACATGAAGCTTAAAATATTTCAACTGTCTCATGCTTTCATTTTAAAAACAGCCCTTCTTCGTTAATAGCTGCATGGATATATATATACATATGCTTAATCTGGAAATCTGTATCAGAGCACATGACATTTGCTAAGTACAGCATCATTATGCTACATGCAGAAAGGTAGCCCTGAAAACTAATAGAGTAAAATTGGTGCCTCAGAATGATTGCTTGCTGTGCGAGATGGTCTAGATGGGTGGGCAACTAAACTAACAACTGGGACAGGAAGCTGAGGTTAGGATCAGATAAAGTGATATTTTGTCTGTAAACTAACTGAAAGTACAAAAAAAGGCCAAATATGTCTTTTGGAGTTGTGAGGTAGTGCAACCATGCCTTCATTTAACACGAGAATTACCAGAGCCAATGCAAAAACTCGTAAATCCGGCCCACCTAAAATCCCTTCACACCTGTCCATCAGTGTATTTTGTCTTCTAAATGTGTCGATAAGCCCAAGCAGCAAGCAGCCTGCTATACCATCCCCCACCACCTCAGAATGAGCAAGAAGTTCTCCCAGTTCCTGCATTGATTGATTATCTGGATGTGAGGTACCCAGAATTGTAAGGGGAAGTAATTTGATGTGTGTTTTGTGTCTACGTAAACACATTGTTAAAACTGTAATGCTTTGATGTTTTAGTATAAACGACAAAATGTAAACATGAACTGTATAATATATGAAGGCTGATGGCCAAATATCAAATAAACACTTTCACAAAAGGTGCAAGTACAATACAACAGCTTCCGTGGTGCAGCCGTTAGATCTGCCGACTTACTGTATAATCCAGAGGTTGTGAGTTTGAAACCATCTCCCCTCAAATTTACTGTAGTGAGCTACTCTTATTGTTAATATTATACAATAAAAACATACATTTGATTTGTGTCTGTAACAGCCGGTGTAAATTTATAGCACTTGTAAAAGTTAGTGTTTTTTTTTCACTTTTATTCTCTCAGTCACAGTCACAATACAACACCCACCCCCCGCCCCAGATCTGACAAGGATTTATACGTTTTTTTATTGGCTCTGGTAATTCTAGTGTTAAAAATACACTACAACATAATTTTGAAAGATATGGTATACACAGGGAACAATGTATACACAAATGCAAACGTTCCTCAACACAATAAACATTTTATTTTATCTCAGCAGCAACACACTTGTCACTATTCACTTAAAAGATACAGCAAATAATAAATACATTTACAGAGAATCATCACTTATCAAGACAATAAAAAGATACTACATTGTCCGTCAAATCAATTTCCATAACAACAGTCAATAACAGTCATAGTACTAAGAATTACTACACATCTCAATTCTGTTTTGTTAACTTTGACTTGATTGTATTTAATGTTGTTTTCTTCATTGTATAAGTTTGACTTGATGGTATAGAATGTTATTTTCTTCAAATTTTTTTTTAGAAATTAAAGAAAAAGCAAAGAATTACTAACACCTGCTTTGTGGCTTAAATGAGGAATTTTGTTTAACAAGTGTTACCGGCCTCAGGTCTAGGAGAACTTTGGGCAGGTACAAGCCACTGTTGCTACAGGCTGTAGCCACAGCGATATGGTGAAAAATTATTAAAGAAGCAGGCAGCAGTCATGAGTCTTAGACCATACTTCTCTATTCTCCTTCATTCTCATTTACCCAGAAATATATAAATGCTTCAATCTCTGCATGACGATCAGTGAAACAATGGTGCACGCTAATTTCCTCTGCGGAATAAATAGTGTAAACACATTTACTTTGGTTCAACAATAGTATTGTGGTCAGCTATCAAAAAGTACCTGATTAGAAACCAATGTTAGAATTTGTTAATTTCCTGTGGATAGCCATCAAAAATAACCTGTAGCAATATTTTTCAGAAATTTTGCCTTTTCTATTTAAACACTGGTTTATAGCCCATTACACCAAGCAACACACAGAAATAGTATTTTCTTTAAAACACTGAATTCTAGACCAATACACAAACACTCCTTACTTGATTTGAAACTTCTATACTTCAGGTCTAAAACTGTTAAAATTATACTGTATACTGATATGACCAAAGTTAAAAATACAAAATCATTTTGATTTCAGCTTAAAATAAAAATTCTTATCTGTAAAATTATACAACAGAAAACATACATATGAAATTGATTTATATAATAGTAACTTCACCAATCTATTAAATGTTGCTTGTTGGTAAAATTCTTTTTTCTTCTGTTACTAATATGAATCATCATAAAACTGGCATTGTCAGTTCCCTACAAAGGGATGTTAAAAAAAAGTGAAAAATGAACTTGAGGATAGTATGATATACATGAGAAAAGGTCATTGTGCATTCATTTCAATTTCTTGCTGCTTGACACCACATAGCAATAAGATTTTTTTTGCTTTGTCAGCTGCAGGCATTGATATGTCCTACAGAATAAGGGCACAGTGTTTATGTGCTCAAGAATCACTCCATAAGTATGGACTTGAACTATTTCTATGGTCCATAATTTGGTGTATACTATATTTTATATCTGAAAAAAACAACATCTGCAACTTAAGAAAGATTAATAGCAAAAAGAACACTTTTTGGAATTACAGACATTTAGAAAACAAGATACTGGAAAATGTATCTATATAAGAGAAAATATGTTTATATTAAAAGGCTGTAAAAATATGTATACTGCTTAATTAAACAACAATACAGAATGGATAGTATCTATCTCATTGGCCCCAGTTTGTGTGAAACTGTACCTTTTCTAGGTGCTGTTGTGGCTGTTTGATCAAGAGACAAATGATTAAGACAGAAGTGAAATCTAAATGGTAGACTGAAACAAGGGGCAAAATTTAAAAAAACATATGATATCAGCAAAATTGCACAAAAGGCAAAACTAATCTCAAAGTTGATAATGCTAGTTGGGTCAAAACCTGACATATCTTACAGTATGGTGTGCTTTTAAGACTGATTTCTTAAGTGGAGTATTTTCTTTATTCTTAAAACATTTTGAAATGCCCTGAAATCTTCCTTGAGTAATACAAAATATACAAAAAAATAGTTATGGCCAAAACTATTAGTCTGAATATGCAAAACCTAGGCAGTTCCAGTTGCATTATACATAGGTATGAGGTCTACAAACAAAAACTATGGCAACATTAAGTGGAAAAGACTCTTTTTTGGCCTACATACCTATGATGCAATTGGTTCAAAATCACTACAGCTTCTCCAGGACCATTTAGTTTCCTTTTGAAGTTGAATGGCAACTTTTTAAAACAATTTCTGATTTCCAGTTGGCTCCTGTGCACTCCTACTGATGTCTGGAAGTTGAAACATTGCTGCAGGATTATCCCAATAATTGGCTTGTTTATTGAACAGCTAAATACAGAAACACTGAAATGATTGCATTGGGCTCTGATTTTTAGCCTTGACAAGCATGATGCCAGACTCTTGTCTCATTTCATCCATAGGGGCGTCCATTACATCAGTGCTTGTGAGTGGGAGGACGTCAAGAAATTTTTGGCATTCTGCAGTTTTGTTTTCAACAACAAACTTTAACAGAGTTAAGGTTTTCTAGTGGATTGTGCCCCTTGTGAAGACAAGAAATGTTAGCTTGGGTTAGTAAAGGATGCTTAAGCAGAAATTGTGTTAGCTGAAGCACTGGGCTTTCTGGTGAGACAGCACACTTTGGTGATTGGTGTTTCAGGGTGAACCAGACAAAGTGATTGTCATTTTGCTCACTGGATAATAAGTCTCAATTCTGTCCACATACATAATTTGGAAACCAGAGGTATGTCCATAATCTAAATTTTTATTAAACAATTTCAAAAAGAACAACAGAACACCTAAAGCTATACATTTCTCATGGCTTCCCTTCTTCTTTTTTATTAAGCAACTTTAGCGCCTAAAGAAAGAAATAGTTTTTATGAATGCCTTGGTTCAGTATGATGACAACACAAAGATCCTTGCCCATACTTGCACATTAAAAAGTCACAGCCTATAGTCACATGTTCTCATTTCCCCACTTTCTTTCCTATTTAGACTTTCTGTTCTCATTTGGCTGTCTCCTTTGCCTTTTTTAACACTCTTTTTAAGAGCAGTACATCCCCACAATGCTGTACAGCCCTAATTAGCTCCAAATGCCATCATGCTGTAAGCACAAAGTCGTTAATTCACTAATTAATGGTCTAAACATAGTTTTAAAGTAGCAGAAAATGACACCACACTACCTTGGCACACTTTCTCTTTGTCGCCTGAAGAAAGCCTATAGCACTTGTATTTTCTCTCTAATGTATTTCTATTACTTCTGCCTTTCCCTAATGGCCCTTAAAAGGGCAGCATACCCATCCAGAATCTTTGTTACCCTAATTATCCCTGAATGCCAATGCGATTTTTAACTGTGATTAGACAGTAAAATTTAAGTAACACTTGTGATAATAAAAAGATGTAATAAATGTTATTTTGAGCTTCAAAGTGCAGGATTAAGGAGCTTTGCCTATCATACAGCTTCTGCAGATGATATTTCCTTTTTTCACTTTAGACATACAGGATTAGACTGTGAAGGGTGTAACAGAAGGACGGCAGCTCAACCCAGCCAGGATGCCTTAGATGGAAGGATGGGGGAAGGCAGCTTTTCTAGGACACTGTCTCCCCCAAGACGCTAGATGGCCCTGGGCACTATGGGACATGTAGTTTAATACCACAGTCCTGCTGGGTACCGTGGGTACCAGAGTTGGGTGGAGGTGGACGAAGCTTGTTGGGTGGTATGGAGGAGAAAGAGAATTGTATTTGTGCTTAATTACTGTTAGTTGCCTGTAGAATTGTGGCTGTGGTGCTTGGGGAGCACTGTTTTGGAGAAGAAAAGAATTAAAAATACTTCTCAGTGCTTTTACCTTGTGTCCTGAGTATCTGTCTGTTGGGTTTAAGGAGCAACAGTGATCCCTAGCGTCCACAAGGGTTTACAAAGAAATTATTCGTATTTTGGCTCTGGGTAAAAAAAAGGATATGGGAGAGAAAGAGAGAGACAGTTGTGACATGGAAGAAAATGTTACATTTTCATCATGGGCAGGCATCCTAGCAAGTTTTATGGAAGTTTGACCTTCCCAGGGTACAAAGTGACAAAGAGAAAAATGGGGAGCTAGGAGGACAAAGTACCTAGTGACTTGTAGATGGTAGCCCTTAGTCCAGACCAACATGTACATTATTGTATGTTTTTTGAAGTTGAGGATTTATTTGAGCTTAGAGGTAGAGACAAACACTTCCTGAATGGAAGAATTGTAACCATGGATTCCATTTAAGTGAGGCAACACTGAGGCTATCCTAGAGTCCTTGCTCTTTAAAGGCTAAAGAAGACAAAGGATGCAGTGCTCTCAGAAACCGCTGGAGAGTACAATGATTTAACAGCCCAACCAACTAGGAACTACACGGTAAACGAGTCTCGATTGAGACTTGATACCATGCAGAGGTGGCATCATGAGAAGCTGTTCCCTGGCAGACCTGAGTGGGTGAGAAGGAGCATAGAACCTCACCAGTGTCTCCATATATGCAGGTGATGACCCATTGAATACTCTGTAGGCAAGTAAGGCAAGTATCAGGGATCTGAAGTTAGTGTGTGCTGCTACAGGAAGCTAATGTAGTGACCTGGGGCCTCATATATAAACAGTGCATATGCATAAAAATGTTGCATACACCTGTTTCCATGCTCACATTGTGATGTATAAAAACTAAACTTGGCGTAAAACCATGCACTTTCTCACACCAGTTCAAACCATTGTGTACGCAAGTTTTTGGCTTGGTTTTGCAAACTGGCGGCACCCAACGTCAAAGCAGTGCTACTGTTCCTGTGTGGTTTCCCTTTATTTTTTAGATTCACATCCCTGATGCAGCTTTATCAAATATGCTGAAATTAATCGCATATTGCTTTTTAGTTTAAGGTATCTGATTGCAATCAACCTGCAACCATGTAATGGTGCATGGAATGGCCAAACTATTCCAAATACCATAGCCACTTTAGTATTGTTATTCTCAGTGCACCACTCAGAGTATTTTAACCCACTCTATCTGAGTGTGGAATCACAGCTCTACAGCAGCTGATTGGAAAGCTCTACAGCAGTTTGTGTCAAGAGCGAAGAGAATTAATGGAATACAGCTTCTAGCACGCGCTGCCTCAGCCATGCGCACAGTCTATTTGAAATTCGCCCATTCTGCAAATACTTCAGAGCCTTTCCTGTACAGACCTTGCATTTCAGAAACAATTTCATCACAAGAGTTATAAGTGCTCCTGGTAGAACTGTTTGTACTTATAAGTACAATTACCTCACTGTAAACTTGCATTACAGTTATAATATTGCACAACCTGAGCCACCTATACTTTCATATTGTATATTTTTCATTTTTTATTGTATTATTTTAATTATTATTATTGTTATTTTACCATTTTATAAGAAAATATGTTTATGGAGGATTTGCATATTAAATCTCATTGTACCATACAAAAACAATAAAGGAACTCAGTTCAATTCAATAGAAGAAAGTGCATATTTACAGATGGTGATGACTGGCTTCTAAGTCAATTTAGATTTCCAGGCACTATCTGCTTGGAGCTCTTGATATAATTTTTAAGATGAAATGCAGTAAAGTATATATATTACATTATACAGATACATTTTAACTTAATTTAAATAATGTATACTGTTAATAATTAAACGTGTGGACACCATGGACAGCAGTAGCAATGAACTGGCACCCCATTCACGGATTGTTCCTGCCTCGTGCTGTATGCTTGCTGGGACTGGTGTGACCCTGGATAGATAGATGGATGAAATAATTAAACACAAAGATATTTCAATGTGGCGTCACGGTGGCGCAGTGGGTAGCGCTGCTGCCTCGCAGTTGGAAGACCTGGGGACCTGGGTTCGCTTCCCGGGTCCTCCATGCGTGGAGTTTGCATGTTCTCCCCGTGTCTGTGTGGGTTTCCTCCGGGTGCTCTGGTTTCCTCCCACAGTCCAAAGACATGCTGGTTAGGTGGATTGGCGATTCTACATTGGCCCTAGTATGTGCTTGGTGTGTGTGGGTGTGCTTGTGTGTGTCCTGTGGTGGGTTGGCACCCTGCCCGGGATTGGTTCCTGCCTTGTGCCCTGTGTTGGCTGGGATTGGCTCCATAAGACCCCCGTGACCCTGTGTTCGGATTCAGCGGGTTGGAAAATGGATGGATGGATGGATATTTCATCCATCCATCCATCCATCCTCTTCCGCTTATCCGAGGTCGGGTCACGGGGGCAGCAGCTTGAGAAGAGATACCCAGACCTCCCTCTCCCCGGGCACTTCTTCTAGCACTTCCGGGAGAATCCCGAGGCGTTCCCAGGCCAGCCGGGAGACATAGTCCCTCCAGCGTGTCCTGGGTGTTCCCCAGGGCCTCCTCCCGGTTGGACGTGCCCGGAACAACTCACCAGGGAGGCATCCAGGAGGCATCCTGATCAGATGCCCGAGCCACCTCATCTGACTCCTCTCGATGCGGATATTTCAATGTTCCTTAAAAGTTGTGAAGAATCCGTGTTCTAAGCTTCCAGATGGCTTGACATTTATTAAAGCGATTGGTTGCTTGGAGAAAGAAAAGGAAGAACAGGAATTGGGGATTAGTACGTTTGAGAGAGACATTACTGCTGCAATAAATTATTTTATCGAGGGTCATGCACGGCGCAGCAAGCATCTTGCGGGAGGCAGGAACAATCTCTGGATGGGTCACCATCTCGTCGCTACCACTTCGCCACTGTGCCCCCGTTTTATATATACATGATTTAATTCCTATCATCATTAAAATGATCTTAGTATTTAAATTGTTCAGAGAGCTGTAATATCATGAATGTAATGTATTCTGTGTCCTGTCGGTATAAGAGAAAGCCCATTCAAGAAGCACATAGTGATTCACATACATAGAGTACATAGAAGAACGCATAGAATCACGACTCACGACTGCACAGCCACGCACAACAACAACCACATCATCAAGTTTGCGGATGATTCGACGGTGCTGGGACTGACAAGCAGGAATGATGAAACAGCATACAGAGATGAGGTGGAACAGCTGTCCGCATGGTGTGAAGACAACAATCTGTCTCTCAATGTCGACAAGACAAAAGAGATAATTGTGGACTTCAGAAAATCACATCCTGCCCACATCCCACTCAGCATCAACGGTTTAGATGTGGAGACTGTTAGGAGTACCAAGTTCCTCGGTGTGCACATAACTGAGGAACTTCTGTGGATGCATAACACCTCATCACTAATCAAGAAAGCCCAGCAAAGACTACACTTCCTGAGGCGGCTGAAGTGAGCAAGTCTTCCCCCTTCCATCCTCACCATGTTCTACAGAGGCACCATTGAGAGTGTTCTGACCAGCTGCATCAGTTGCTGGTATGGCAACTGCAACATATCCGACTGCAAGTGCCTGCAAAGGATAGTGAAGACAGCAGAGAACATTATTGGGGTGCTTCTCCCTTCACTACAGGACATGTTTTACAAACGCAATGTCCGCAAGGCCTACAGCATTGTGCAGGACCCCTTACACCCCTCACGTGGACTTTTCTCAGTTCTGAAATCCAAGAGAAGATACTGCAGCATCAGAGCCAGATCTGTCAGACTGAAGGATAGTTTTTACCCCCAAGCTGTCAGACTCCTTAACACTATGCTGCCCCCTGGGATCTTCCACACAGCCTCAACCACCTCAAACAACAGAACTTTTATACATGCAAGCCACTTTCCGGGAAAGACTAGTGTGCATGTAGAAAAGAACTGAAAATCTCATACTGACCTTTAAGTATTTTGCATACTGCACTTTGACATTCTTTGATATCCTTCTGCTGTGAAACATTCTGACCTGTCATTGTTTGCACGTCTTAAACAACTATTATCATACACTGATGATTTCTGTATTACCTACAGTATATCTATAATTTATTTATTATCTTACATATTTATTTACTATATTTATGTATTGTGATAGACGTCCAGAAACCCTGCCCTGCCAGCACACCTGGAGGAAGCAGGGACCGGGAGAGCAGCACTTCTCTTCCCTGGGCACCTGGACAGTCCTTGTTCTCTGGGGGACAGCGCTTCAGGGACACTAGGAAGTGCTGGGAGAACTTTGTGCATGTTCTGCGGTGGTGGGGGATGGAATAGCAGGCTGCTTGCCGCTTGTCTTGATGGGCACATTTACAGGACAAAAGACGCTGAGAGAAAGGTGCGAACGGATTTAAGGTGGGCTGGATCTAAGAGTTTTTTCAAAGGCTCTGGTAATTCTAGTGTTAAACCAACAAATAGTACATTTTTCCTTGCCTCCACTTGGTATTCGTTGAAATTCTTCTTTTTTCCCTGTGCTTTTTCCATTGTCTTTTCACAGAATGCTGATCTTATGAGGCTATTTATATTGAATTTCATATTCAAAGAGGCATGATTCTGAGAGAAGTCATGGTGGGGCGGCAGGCGCGTGCATGTGCATTACATTTCACATGTAATTTTACAGATTTTACGATTTACAGCATACTGACTGGGCAGGTATTAGCGACAGTGAGCCAAGCTGTACAGAGATGAGATGTTGAACAGACTGGCTGGCTGAGATCAAAAGAAGCTTGAATTTTGCAAGGTGGAGCTATAGGTGGAGGCCCTTCATCCAGGTTCAGATATCAGTAAGACATGTAAAGACTCTAGTTCAAGGGTTCCCAAACTTTTTTCAGCCGCAGACCCCTTTACCAAAAACTTTTAAAACCGTCGACCCCCTAATTACATGCAATGGTTTTTCATATCCGCACTTGCTTTGATATGTTCGATAAGACAATGAACAGACATGTTTGTGCTACATGTATTTTCATGCATTCTTACGTGTGACTCTTTTAATGACACATTTTACCTTTTCGTTCGCAAATTTGGTATGTAATGTGTTTTTTTTAAATGATTTTACTTCTTAATTAGGTACCTATTGGAATCATAGATATTTTGAAGTAACAAACAAATAGCAGTAGTAAGGGGGTCTATTTTTGCTGTCGTTGACCCCCAAATTTTTTCATTGAAACTATCGACCCCTAGAAAGTTCAAATCGACCCCAGGGGGTCAATATCGACCACTTTGGGAACCCTTGCTCTAGTTGATACCATGTCTTAAGGAGGGAATGACAGGTACAGTTGTGTATCATCAGCATTGCACTGATAAGAGAACCCATGGGATTGGATGATGGAGCACGGCGAGGTGGTGTATAGAGAGACATTTTTACAAATTGTGTCCTCCTTTTGTTCATCCCTCCCCTGTACGTTCCCCTGTATTATTTTGTAGACCCTGGCCTCATTGATGACATTCATATTATGAACGGTGTGACACTAAGGGTTGATGTTGCCCCGTGTAACCCGCAGACAACACGTCCAGACACCAGGTAAAAGTATCAGAAATTAATTTAATTTCTTCAATACTGTGCACAAAGCTCCTCCACCTCCACAATACTCAAAACAATAATCATAAAGAATAATCAATACAATAAATCAATTCTCCACTCCCAGCAGTTCTGTCGCACTTCCTCCCAACTCCGGCTCAGCTTGCTGGGTTTCCCACAGTTCTTTAAATAGTCCTTGACCCGGAAGCGCTCCTGTCCTTCAGTCCTTGTGATCCAATAGCACTTGCGGGTCAGATGAAGATATATATTTTCCTTTAGCTCAGAAGTACTCCTGTCCTTCTGTCCCCATGACTTGGGAGTATTTCCGGGTTATAATAGAAACAATCTTTGTGTTTCCCTGCAGTGTCCCCTGGCGGCCCCTACAGTATCCATCAGGGCTGCGAAGCTGAACTCCATTGTCCATGATGCCCTGCGTGAATTCGGGGCTCCTCCATGTTGCAGGGAGGACTCCATTTGGCGGTGTGGATGTATCAGTCAGGATAAGCTGCCGGCCATCTCTCACAATTTGTTATTATATTATCAACAATAACAACAACAATTTATTTCTTGTATTGGCCAAAACCACACAAGAAATGCATCAATTGACTTAAATAAGCCATGTTTTTTGACAGCTCACCCAGCCTTCAGCAATATTCTGTTAATATACAGTGCATCCAGAAAGTATTCACAGCGCATCACTTTTTCCACATTTTGTTATGTTACAGCCTTATTCCAAAATGGATTAAATTCATTTTTTTCCTCAGAATTCTACACACAACACTCCATAATGACAACGTGAAAAAAGTTTACTTGAGATTTTTGCAAATTTATTAAAAATAAAAAAATTGAGAAAGCACATGTACATAAGTATTCACAGCCTTTGCCAAGAAGCTCAAAATTGAGCTCAGGTGCATTCTGTTTCCCCTGATCATCCTTGAGATGTTTCTGCAGCTTAATTGGAGTCCACCTGTGGTAAATTCATTTGATTGGACATGATTTGGAAAGGCACACACCTGTCTATATAAGGTCCCACAGTTGACAGTTCATGTCAGAGCACAAACCAAGCATGAAGTCAAAGGAATTATCTGTAGACCTCCGAGACAGGATTGTCTCGAAGGCACAAATCTGGGGAAGGTTACAGAAAAATTTCTGCTGCTTTGTATGTCCCAATGAGCACAGTGGCCTCCATCATCCGTAAGTGGAAGAGGTTCGAAACCACCAGAACTCTTCCTAGAGCTGGCCGGCCATCTAAACTGAGCGATCGGGGGAGAAGGGTCATAGTCAGGGAGGTGACCAAGAACCCGATGGTCACTCTGTCAGAGCTCCAAAGGTCCTCTGTGGAGAGAGGAGAACCTTCCAGAAGGACAACCATCTCTACAGCAATCCACCAATCAGGCCTGTATGGTAGAGTGGCCAGACGAAAGCCACTCCTAGTAAAAGGCACATGGCAGCCCGCCTGGAGTTTGCCAAAAGGCACCTGAAGGACTCTCAGACCATGAGAAAGAAAATTCTCTGGTCTAATGAGACAAAGATTGAACTCTTTGGTGTGAATGCCAGGCGTCACGTTTGGAGGAAACCAGGCACCGCTCATCACCAGTTCAATACCATCCCTACAGTGAAGCATGGTGGTGGCAGCATCATGCTGTGGGGATGTTTTTCAGCGGCAGGGACTGGGAGACTAGTCAGGATAAAGGGAAAGATGACTGCAGCAATGTACAGAGACATCCTGGATGAAAACCTGCTCCAGAGCGCTCTTGACCTCAGACTGGGGCTATGGTTCATCTTTCAGCAGGACAACGACCCTAAGCACACAGCCAAGATATCAAAGGAGTGGCTTCAGGCCAACTCTGTGAATGTCCTTGAGTGGCCCAGCCAGAGCCCAGACTTGAACCCGATTGAACATCTTTGGAGAGATCTTAAAATGGCTGTGCACCGACGCTTCCCATCCAACCTGATGGAGCTTGAGAGGTGCTGCAAAGAGGAATGGGCGAAACTGGCCAAGGATAGGTGTGCCAAGCTTGTGGCATCATATTCAAAAAGACTTGAGGCTGTAATTGCTGCCAAAGGTGCATCGACAAAGTATTGAGCAAAGGCTGTGAATACTTATGTACATGTGATTTCTCAGCTTTTTTATTTTTAATAAATTTGTGTTACGGGCCCCACTAGTGGGCCACAGAAACAGAAATGACAAAAGTAGCAAATCCCAGTGTACGCGAACTTTGCCTCCACCAGAGGATGAGCTACATCAACGAGGTCCGGAACTGAACTCTACTGGCCCTCAATGGTGACGTAATCCAAGTCTTTGGCCCTGTGAAATAGGTAAAGTGGAGCAGCAATGAGAACACACCACTTTCAGTTTGTTGTCCAAGTTGCGTCTGAGGGGTGGGCCAAAGTTCGTTCCTTTACTGCAATCCTGACGGAACCACTTCAGTGTGAAACATGTTCCTACCAATTACTGCTCATGCCACAGTTCGTTTTCATGGTCCAGTCGACAACAGGGACCCTTTGTTTACCAAATAGTATTCACTTTTGGTGATTACATTAATAAGATAAACTATTGTGGCCACTCTCTTTTTTTTTTTTTGAGTGTGCCACATTTGCAAAAACCTCAAGTAAACTTTTCTCACGTTGTCATTATGGGGTGTTGTGTGTAGAATTCTGAGGAAAAAAAATGAATTTAATCCATTTTGGAATAAGGCTGTAACATAACAAAATGCGGAAAAAGTGATGTGCTGTGAATACTTTCTGGATGCACACAACACCCCATAATGACAACGTGAAAAAAGTTTACTTGAGGTTTTTGCAAATTTATTAAAAATAAAAAAACTGAGAAATCCCATGTACATAAGTATTCAAAGCCTTTGCTCAATACTTTGTCGATGCACCTTTGGCAGCAATTACAGCCTCAAGTCTTTTTGAATATGATGCCACAAGCTTGGCACACCTATCCTTGGCCAGTTTCGCCCATTCCTCTTTGCAGCACCTCTCAAGCTCCATCAGGTTGGATGGGAAGCGTCGGTGTACAGCCATTTTAAGATCTCTCCAGAGATGGTTCATCGGATTCAAGTCTGGGCTCTGGCTGGGCCACTCAAGGACATTCACAGAGTTGTCCTGAAGCCACTCCTTTGATATCTTGGCTATGTGCTTAGGGTCGTTGTCCTGCTGAAAGATGAACCGTCGCCCCAGTCTGAGGTCAAGAGCGCTCTGGAGCAGGTTTTCATCCAGGATGTCTCTGTACATTGCTGCAGTCATCTTTCCCTTTATCCTGACTAGTCTCCCAGTCCCTGCCACTGCAAAACATCCCCACAGCATGATGCTGCCACCACTATGTTTCACTGTAGGGAAGGTATTGGCCTGGTGATGAGCAGTTCCTGGTTTCCTCCAAACTTGACGTCTGGCATTCACACCATAGAGTTCAATCTTTGTCTCATCAGACCAGAGAATTTTCTTTCTCATGGTCTGAGAGTCCTTCAGGTGCCTTTTGGCAAACTCCAGGCGGGCTGACATGTGCCTTTTACTAAAGAGTGGCTTCTGTCTGGCCACTCTACCATACAGGCCTGATTGGTGGATTGCTGCAGAGATGGTTGTCCTTCTGGAAGGTTCTCCTCTCTCCACAGAGGACCTCTGGAGCTCTGACAGAGTGACCATCGGGTTCTTAGTCACCTCCCTGACTAAGGCCCTTCTCCCCCGATCGCTCAGTTTAGATGGCCGGCCAGCTCTAGGAAGAGTCCTGGTGGTTTTGAACTTCTTCCACTTACGGATGATAGAGGCCACTGTGCTCATTGGGACCTTCAAAGCAGCAGAAATTTTTCTGTAACCTTCCCCACATTTGTGCCTCGAGACAATCCTGTCTCGGAAGTCTACAGACAATTCCTTTGACTTCATGCTTGGTTTGTGCTCTGACATGAACTGTCAACTGTAGGACCTTATATAGACAGGTGTGTGCCTTTCCAAATCATGTCCAACCAACTGAATTTACCACAGGTGGACTCCAATTAAGCTGCAGAAACATCTCAAGGATGATCAGGGGAAACAGGATGCACCTGAGCTCAATTTTGAGCTTCATGGCAAAGGCTGTGAATACTTATGTACATGTGCTTTCTCAATTTTTTTATTTTTAATAAATTTGCAAAAATCTCAAGTAAACTTTTTTCATGTTGTCATTATGGGGTGTTGTGTGTAGAATTCTGAGGAAAAAAAACGAATTTAATCAATTTTGGAATAAGGCTGTAACATAACAAAATATGGAAAAAGTGATGCGCTGTGAATACTTTCCGGATGCACTGTATATATATATCAGGCCTGGTAAAGTTAACACGCTAATTTTTGCAATTAATGTGTCCTTTTTAATAAATTAAAAAATATTGTCGCATTCAGGGCTGGCCACGAGGCAAATGCCTCAGGTACTGCTTCAGTCACGATGGCATTTTCATGTAATTTTTTTTTTAACAGTATGAAACAATATTATAAAAAGGTTAAGTGTGTACCTAAAGAATTACATACACATCATATTTATATGCTACCTTAAAAAAAAAAGAAAACTCACACTGTTCAGTGTGGTGCTGAGGTGTCACCTGTTGCATGGCTGCCTTTGGATTCCAATCCAGGTGGTTCGTTGTGGGGTGGGTGCAGTAACACACTGTAATCAGCACATGCTCCCAACCTCTCTCTTTAAAAATATTTAATGATTTAAAATTACATATTAAGTGGTTCACAGCAATACACCACATGTCAATATGTAGCACTGGTGTTCATTTTCTTGATTGTACATAGGTGCAACGGAGTGGGGGTTATGACAGTTTTGGTGCAATGCTAAAGAAAAGTTGCAAAGATAAAAATTACTTTTTTTTTCATTTAATGTTTCTGTAAGATTGAATCAATATCATCTCACATAAGCGCTAAATAATTTATCTTTGAATGGCACTAAAACCAAAATAAGTCTCTAGTACAGACATCACTAAATGGTGGACCTGGACTGAGTGACAGTACTATCTAGACCGTGATGAATTTTTGATAAATTAATGAGAATGACTGATAACATTCATGCAGCATTTTTTTTTCCTTCTTGAGGTGTACCACGTGCACATGTCACTCAATCGAGAGCAAATCAATGCGATTGTTACAGTGCATGGGTAAAACACACAGAAGTAAATAACAGAAATAAAAGAGTGACAGGGAGCATGGATTGTTCTAAACAAAACTGAAAACTGAACTTTAAAAGATGAATGGACAAATCAATATATGTTCATTCTTCCTGTGGGTAGTTCAAAACCAGTTTATCTCGTGTTCTGAAACCATGGCTTTAGTAAAAATTGCCAATGTGAAGCACCACTATGAGAGAAAACATGGATCGTTTACACAAACATTCAGCAGTCCAAAGTGAGGGCACGTAAAATAACCAAACAAATCCCCCAGTGTCCTCTCACATTCTTTTACAGCCCAGCAGCGTGCAAATGTATGTTGAATTAAAGTAGTATGGATTTTGGGGCAACATAAAAACAAACATTTTCTGACTTGATCGTTGTAAAGGAGTGTACTTTTAAGTTGTATTCAGATGGTTCTGTTTTATTTTACTTAAAATGTGAATGTGATGGACCTACTTTTATTTTTTATTAAATGTTTGTTTTTTATATGTTATGTTAAAGATAGCTATTTGTATTCCCTACATATATAAGGCCAATTAAATTCAAAGGGTCCACAAATTTAAAGTTCTTACTGAAAATGGAAAATAAATATTGTTGAAATGCTGCTGTAATTATACCTTGTTTATTTTTTTATAGACATTCAGTGACTACATATATAGGAATCTGAATCATACCACAAATGTGAGGTTCGGACCTTTGATAGGACAAAATTTTGTTGGTTGGACCTCTTTAAATTTTAACTCATTACCCCTGCTCTAGTTCCTCTGTATTTAAGTCGCCATTCTGCCAGGTAGCTTACAGTGCTGACTCTCCTAATATAATAACAAAATTCTACGAAATAGAAGCGTAATGATTTCCCCTATCCATTATTCCAGCTTGCAGTATCCTCGCTAATTTATGCAAAGAACACAACATAACCATCCACGTAATGCACAGTGTTGGTTTTTAGGTGAGATAGCACCTATTGAGATCTTTTTTGACATGCCAAGAGCAAAGGAGTAGGTAGAGCAGTGTTGTCCTACCTTTTTTCTGTGCTGGCACACTTTTTATAACCCAAAACATCCCAAGGTACAGCACGATAGTAACAACCAAAATAGCTTTAAATCTATACACGTGCTAAATTGTCCAAAAGGGCAGGACAGTGGGCAGCAAAAAAAAGTAGCTTGGAGATCGCAAACACAGCACTTAGTGAGCACTTTTGACACATTTCCCAGCTGCTTTGTCCCTTTGCCCACTCATACGGACAGTCCTCTCTTTGCCTCACTCCACTGACCAGGAGTCAGAGGAAACTTGTATGCCCTCTTGTCCTCAACTCTGCAAAAGTCACTGGCGATCACACACCCAGGCAGTTGGACACCCAACATGTCTTCTGACTGCTAAAGTGTTCTCCAAGTGCTGTGTCTGTAAAGCAACAATCACAGAGCTGCTTTTATGTTGGCTTCTCCAGGTAGTCCTGTCCTGCTCAAACAGGTCTATGGATTGTGTCACCCTTTCAGATCTGGACCCAAGGGTACTACACTGTTATTTCCATGGTGCACCAGTTGGAAAACACTTGTGTAGAGTATAATTATCAAGTCATTGATGGTGTTTTAGCAGAAGTTTTAATGTATGCCCATTTAAGAGATTCATATTATTTCAATTAAATCAGTCTTCAGCAGTGCAGTCAACAGCTGTTTAGATTGTTTTTTACTTTGACATGTCTTTGCTATGCCTATTTGTGAATTAATACATTGGCCTTGTTTTCTTATTGCCTTTTTTCAACTTGCCTTTTAGGAAGGCATACAAATTCAGGTTGTACTTGCTCAAGTAGTATTTTGTTAAAAGTTCTGGTTAAGTTTAAGTTTAAGGTTTAATTTTATTTAACTTCCTTTGTGTTTATTCTGCATTACTTTTCTGATTCAGTGTGTATTTATTTAATTAATTATGTATTAATTTTATAATTACATGTTTTAATGTTAGATGCAGTTAATCATGATTAATTGCATACATTTATGCCCAGGATTGGTTCCTGCCTTGTGCCCTGTGTTGGCTGGGATTGGCTCCAGCAGACCCCCGTGCCCCTGTAGTTAGGAATATAGCGGGTTGGAAAATGGATGGATGGATGGATTTATGCAATTACTTAGTTAGTAACAGTACAGTAGATAGATACAGTAAAATCTTGATTATCTGTCAGGGGTTGGGACTGAGGCCATGACAGGTAAGAGAAAAGGTGCATAACAAAACAGTTACTTTCATAAGGATATACAGTAGATTAATTTAGCGGATAGTCGTACTTATTAAAGAAATATATATATATATATATATATATATATACAGTATACACTGCATATATATATATATATTAACAAAATATACTATTAACAAACTCAATTAATTTATATAATATTGTAATGACCAGTGTAATAAACAAATACAACTCAGAGGTACTGGAGTTTTCAATTTTTTACTTGTAGTCTTCGTTCCGCAACAAACATGTCTCTGTTTTACATTCTGTTATCTGGATTACAGAGCACGGGGGTATTTTTTGTACGTCACTTAAATCATCCGAGATCAGGTGCCTCATCTTGGATGAGTTAATGCCAGTGAAACTCATCCAGATAAGTCGGTTTTTCAAACGCAGCCGTGTATTAGATTAGTCCAGCTGGATCTAATCATACGAGATGTATGCGCGTGCCCGCGCTGAGTGAAAAGCCCATATATATTGAGTCTAGAAAACATGATCAGCAAGTCTTTGATAGGCTGTAACAAAATGACGAAAGAACGGGCGCATTTTTTTTTTTCACACACGCAGCACTAGACCTTTTATTCAAAGGACATGAAGAATTTCAAGATTTAATATGCACAAGGGGTAACACTGCAAAAGCAGCCCAGACCAGAAAAGATGGCTGGCAAAAAGTGGCCGACAAATTAAACGCTAAGTAGTGTGCATTGTATTTACTGAATGCAGCGTTTCATTTCCTATGTGCCAGATTAATTATTATTTAATATGTCATAATTCCAGATCAAACGTGAGCACAAGGAGAACATGGGAACAGGTTAAAGTGAAGTACAAGAATATACTTCAAACTGGTAAATATTGGTATATAACTATTTAACACTAGAATTACCAGAGTCTACGAAAAAACTCGTAGATCCGGCCCACCTTAAAACTGTTCTCACCTTTCTTTTGTCTTCTAAATGTGCCGATTAAGAGGAGCAGCGAGCAGCCGGCTATTCCATCCCCCACCGTCGCAGAACGTTCACTAAGTTTTCCCAGCTCATGCCTTGTTTGATTACCTGGGAGTGACTGAACTGCTGGAGTTTTAGAATAGAAATAATAGATCGCTATTTGGAATACATGCATTTCATGCGTGTTCCGTTTCTACAGTAATCTGTGTAAACACATTGCTAAAACAGAAACTTTTTCATATTTTAGTAATAAATGTTACAAAATGTAGGCATAAACTATAGAATGTGTAAAGCCCGAGTTCCTAAGATCAAATAAACACTTCTACAAAAGCTTCACACACCATATAACAGCTTCCGTGGCGTAGCGCGCTAAGATTTGCTTCTCAGACCGAGTAGCTTTTCTCTGCCTCACAAACATTAGTTCAATTCCCCGCTGGGGATAAAGTGTTACTTCTTTTTTTTCTTTTTAACCTCAAACAGACATAAAATTTGTAAATTGGTATGGACTGTCAGGTAATGAGATCGTTATATTTTCATGTGGGATGCTCCTTTTAAAATATTTTTTTAACAATTGAGACTGCAATTAACATGAACAACTGTCCTTATAACTTATTTTTTTCAAGATCCATAACACACAGACAGACAGAGCACTGCGTAATACAGAGACAGACAGGCAGAGATATACAAACAAACAGGGAAGGCACATGTACTGAAAGAAAAAAAATCAACATGTGCGTTGTTTCTGCAGCACTGAATAAGCTCACCCTCTCTAACATCACCCCTCCCCCCATCTGACTCTCTAAGTAACAGCGCAAGTACAGACGCAAACCAAGTGTAATCAAGAGTCCTGGTTCGATCCCCACTCACTCCTATATTTGCCGTTTTCAGTAGTAAGCTGCTCTTTTTGTTAATATTATACAGTACACACATGCACTTGATTTGTGTCTGCACTTGCGCTGTTACTTAGAGAGTCAGATCGGGGGAGGGGGGATGTTAGCGCACATGAGCTTATTCAGTGCAGAAGAAACAACGCGCATGTTGATTTTTTTTTTTCTTTCAGTACATGTGCCTTCCCTGTTTATTTGTATATCTCTGCCTGTCTGTTTCTGTATTACGCAGTGCTCTGTCTGTCTGTGTGTTATGGATCTTGAAAAAATAAGTTATAAGGACGGTTTGCTGACTTGGAGCACCACTGCCTTACTGTGCCACAGAGACGCGAGTTCGATTCCCAACTTTGAAGAAAGTGTTTTTTTTTTCCTCAAATGGAAATTGAATTTATAAATTGGTATGCACTGTAAATCGTTAACTTTAAAATGTCAGTCGCGATTATTTCTGTTGATTATTTCATGCTTTTTTACTTAGAGTCAGAACAGGAGCTTTTTCAGCTTATTCAGCTTCTGATCTGACTCAAACAGCGCCAGTATAACTTCACACCCAACCTGACGCTGTTCGTTTTCAAATAATATTGCATTACTTCGACGATGTTTTCTGATTGGTACTATTCGCGTCATAAAATGATTTCTTCAAAACATCACATATATTTGTCTCTTTCTTTTTTTAAAATGTGCGTTGTAGCACTCAGCAACTGGCTACCTGCATGTTCTTGCGCACACTAAATCAGACAGCGCTATATGCAATCATCAAATTCAAATGTTAACAGTTATATAGCACAGAATGGAAATCAGCAGTTCTTAGCATTCCACCTACTGTAACTTGCTTTCTTTTTTCTTCGGTTATAGTCTTGAATAAAAGTGCACTTGTTTTGTTATACTTTTACATCAACATATGTTCCTGTGTTTGAGCTACATGGGCATGCTCAAAAAATACACGTATAATGCCATGAAAAGTGCATGCAGACACTTCAGTTCGCAAGCATTGGTACGACAATGCAGTCACAAGTACACTGCAGAGCTTTAGCAGTGTCAGATGGGGAGTGTCTGATGATTGCATATAGCGCTGAAGTTACTGCTCTTTACTATGCTTTCCTCTGCATGTCCTGGAGTACAAAAGAAACAGCATACAGCAACACGTGGGGACTGGCAATACTGGGGGAAAAAAACACGCGGTCGTATGTATCGTGATACACTGCAGAACTATAGCGCGTCTTTATGTAAAAACAGCAGTGTCAGGTGGGGGGCGGTAGGGATGGATCCTGAACGCGACTGAGACAATGAAAAGTGAATTTTAAAAAAATAAAGCTAACCTTTACAAATATCATAAATTACACCGGCTGTTACAGACTGAAATCAAATGTATCATTTTATTCTAAAATAGTGAAAATAAGAACACTTCTCAAATGGGAGTTGTGCAGGATCGAACTCATGACCTTCTGATTCCCAGTCAGTGACTGATACTGTTACGCCACGGAAGCAGTGATAGTTAAGTCATGTCAATGTCTCACACTAAGGCGGGTTTTTTTGGCGGTGGCTTTTTTTTGTACCTTTTGTGAAAGTGTTTCTTTGATATTTGGACTTCAGGCTTCATACATTATATAGTTTATGCCTACATTTTGTCATTTGCTACTAGAATATTGTAAACCGTTTCTGTTTTAACAATGTGTTTACACAGATTACTGTAGAAATGCAACACATATGAAATGCGTGTGTTCCAAATAACAATCTTATTATTTCTACTCTAAAACTCCACTTCACTCCCAGATAATCAATCAAGGCATTAGCTGGGAAAAGCTTGTTTACGTTCTAAGTCGTTGGGGGGATGGAATAGCCGGCTGCTGGAAGCTTGTCTTTATCAGTACATTTAGATGACAAAAGACGCTGGCGGAGAGGTGAGAAAGGTTTTAAGAAGCGATTTAAGGTGGGCCGGATATACGAGTTTTTTCGTAGGCTCTGGTAATTCTAGTGTTAAAGAATTGTTGACATAAATAATCATATATAATATAAAAAGCATTAATTTTAAAGCTAGTAAGAAGGCAGACAAGCAAAAAACAGGTGGAGGTCCACGCGGTCCAGACCTAACACCTGCAGAAGAATTGGCTCTCCAGCAAAATGCCCATCGCCCTGTTTCTGAGGGCATTCCAGGGGGAAGCTCCTCCTCAGAACCAGTGGCAGGATACCGTGGTCACTTCATTTCAGGTAAAGGATGGTCATTGCATATATTTGTCATCGATGTGTGCCATAAGTATGTTCCATATAGCCCTCTTTTATGTGTGGTCAGTTGCAGGGAATGTCATATCCCTAGAACCTGTGTCTGACCAATGAGATATTGACAAAGTTCAAATATTTGATGAAGACACTGTGTCTGATTATTCATCAGGAGGAGAGGTACATTTTCCAAATAATGTTTGATCAAACTCCACTCTGATCAGTCCCATGTGCCCCAATCACATTTGGAAATCCTGGTAATGAGAATGTTAGGCTGATTGTGATTCTTCATGGAACTGTGGGTGTTTTAGCCTGTGTATTACCTACCTGCAATGGCATGAAACACCTCTTTTATTGTCTGCACATGCAGATGTCCAGGAAACACTATGAAAACCCGAAGGAAATATTTCAGAGCCAAACAGACTTTACGAATTGCCTGGCAAACTGCACTTTTAGTTAGATTTTCCGCATCGCCTACAGTATATAAAAAAGTGCCGCTTGTAAAAAACCTCAAAGCAATGCATACTGTCTGTGTGGTTATGAGAGCCCGACTTCGCCGAGTTTGACTTCGAATATAAGGTGCTAATAAATCTTTGAGGTACAATATTCCCCCTCGGCTAAAGCGGTATCTTTTGAAAAGAATTTCCTCCAGGAGCAATAAAGGATCTTGCCGATCGCGCAAAACCCTCTCTATATGAAATTCTCTTTGTATAATTTGCGCACCAATATCAATTGGTCGCTCATTCATGAACGGCGAAGCCATGACTGGATGACTTCCACGCACCGTCACTGATTACGTGTGTAAACTAATTCTTGTTTACGTAGAACAAACCTGCTCCAAGCAGGTTTGAGGATTAGGATGTGTTGCTATGACAACACTTCCAGCAAGAGTTTCGAAAAACCGACAGATCCAGGATCACGCCAAATCATCAACAATTACATCCGGCTAAACGACTAATCCACGTACGAAAAACACCCCCCACATCTCCAAAACAATAAAAGAAAGCTTTCCCTACCAATAATAATCTCTAGTCACTCACGTTCTGTCTATACCACAAACACTCCTGCTTAGTGCCTCCTGACTCCCTACTCAAAACTTCCTTCCGCCGCACTTTCCCTTTTCTCCCAACTTCTCCTGTCACTCATCTCCTAAGAGGCGTGTCCACCCCCCACAGAACAAAAACCCTTCACCCAGTCCTATCCCTTATACAGCATTCATACAGAATTTATTTATTTAGTTTTTTATAAATATTTTATTGAATTTATTAAAAGCAAGCAACATTCCATACAAGCCAGTCAAACTTGACAAAACTAAATTCACATCAACCCCCACCAATCAGAAAGAGTGCAAGGCAAGCAGACAAAGTGAATCCTTTTCCCCAATTTAAGTGCTGATTCTAAAATGTTATTGACTAGATCCTGCCAGGTTTTTAAAAAGGTTTTGAACAGATCCACTAAGTGAGAATTTGATTTTCTCCAATTTCAAGTAGTATATAACATCAGTTGCCCAGTGACTTTAAAGAGATGGTTTAGGATTCTTCCCGTTGAGCAAGATAAGTCTATGTGCCAATAGTGAAGTAAAAGCAATTACAATTTCTTTGTCCTCCACTTTAATCCCCTCTGGGAGTACACCAAATACAGCTGTTAATGGATTAGGAGAGATTGTGACACCAAGGCTGTCTGATAGGCATTTAAAGATTTTGGCTTTTGTTAATTTGGTGCATGCCCAAAACATATGGCCCAATCAGGCTGGAGCTTGATTGCAACGTTGGATCTTGCCCTGGAAACATTTTGGACAATCTATATATATGAAATTACGTATGACCACAGAGGAACAGGAAAAACATTCTTAATAAACCTGATTCTTGCCGAGAGAGTGAATGGTGACATAGCTCTGGCTGTAGCGTCATGGGGAATCGCTTCTACATTATTAGATGGAGGCCATACAGCACATTCGGCATTGCAATTACCATTAAACCTCGCTCACGATGAAAATCCAATTTGCAACATACGTAAGGGCTCTGGAAAGGCAAAAGTCTTGCAACAGTCAAAGATAATAGTTTGGGATGAGTGCACCATGGCACATAAAAGAGCTTATGAAACCTTGAACTGAACAATGCAAGATCTCAGAGATCCTACCAAAATAATGGGAGGCACTGTTGTTTTAATCGCAGGAGATTTTCGTCAAACATTACCAGTTATTCCACGAGGGACACCAGCGGATGAACTCAACGCGTGTTTAAAATCCATGCTTCTCCCACGGTCAGTTATGTCATGTGTTCTCGGGTAGGTACACCAAAAAATGTATACATTTATGCACGTAATGGGCAAACAAATAATGTTGTTTACCCGAAAGCACTGCAGTTGTACTCTATGTATCTTTACTTCTTAAATGTTAATGTATTACTGTTTAATAATTTATACGCTTCTTATATTTTGTTCAAATTCTTTTATCAAAATACTAGTAATGGAGCACTGCACGAATACACTTGACTTGACAGAGGTTGATGTGCTTTCTGCTTCCTGAGCAGGTCTTCTTTACTCCACCCTAGTGGCCCGCTGCTTCTCTTTTGTTGGCATCTTTTCGCGTTAAAACTGGTAAAGTTAGTTTTTGTGTTGCAATTACTTAGTACGTTTTCTTTAACCTTTCACTTAAGTCTTCAATCTGCCTCAAGAATGATTAGAGAAGGTGGTAGGGAATGAGAATGGCGCTGTACGCATCTGTCGCACGGCTGCCCTGCTGTGCGCTGCCGAGAGTTGATTCTACAATAAAATAAAATAAAGATAAAAAGAGTAATAAAATTATCACCCCGAAAGCAGATAGTAGACATCACGTAGTATATGTGTACCAAATTTCAAGTCAATAGGTGAAACGGTTTGCGAGCTACAGGTCATTTAAAATCCTGGACAAACGAACAGCCACTGTAGCGTATTATAGAAGAAGATTTTACTGTTTAATAATTTATATTTATATGCAATGTGCTTTATATATTACTTCATATTCTCATATGATAATGATGTTAATAATGTTGTTTATATTGATTTCTATGTTATTGTAAGTGCTCTTTATTTGTTGAAAAATAAAATCAGCAATTAACAAACTTATTTTATAAATACTACATTTAATTTTTTTCCCTTGCACTCAGTGAGCGAAGCCACTGGATAATCAGCTAGTTTTAAATGAGACAGATCGATAAAAGATTTCAAGTTGAATAATTGTATGCTTTGTGCATATGGAGCTAGAATGAATTCTGTGCATGGCTGCCTTCCACTCCTTTTCTAAAATGTTGAGTATGAGATCCTTTTCCCAATGTACTCTGGGATCTTTGAAAGTAAGGGACTTTAGAATGTTTTTATATATTACAGAAATGCTATCTGAGTCCTCAGGACTGATCAATATATCTTCCGGAATAGAAGTAGGTGGGAGGCGAGGAAGATTTGGCAAATTTTGTTTAGCAAAGTTTCTAGTTTGGAGGTAGTGAGAAGTCAAGCAAAATGACACCTTTTATTGGCTAACTAAAAAGATTACAATATGCAAGCTTTCGAGGCAACTCAGGCGTGTTCTTCAGGCAAGATGTAATCTGGAGGTAGTGGAAGAATTGTGTTGATGGAAAGTTATATTTAGAGTGTAACTGTTCATAGGATGCAAAAACATTATCTATATAAATCTCTAAGTGATTTAATCCGTTATGTTTTCCAAACATTAAAACCTTTGTACGTGATGTTTATCTCTAGGTATTTAAACTGATCTGCGATGATAAAAAGGAAGGTGTCCAATCTAATATTGTGTGTTAAACAGTTCACTGATAAAAGCACAGTTTTATTTAAATTAATTTTGAGTTCAGAAATCTAGGGGAGCTAACTTAAAATTTTTTTATAAAATTCGGCAGGGTAACCTTTAGGGCCTGCTGCTTTCTCACTCTGGAGTGAGTTTATAGCATCTAGTAATTCTGAGAGTGCCAGAATTTAAAAAGAAAATTACAATGCAGAAGAAGCTTAACATTAATACAGAATAACATTACTGTCAGTGGTTTCCATTTTTGACACGTTTTTCAATTTTGATGGCATCAAGCTTTATATTGTTCACTGTTGTTATTCTTACTCTGTAAATTGAAGCAATACTCAAAGAGCTTTTGCCATTTCGGAAATGTTTAATAATTTCAATTTTCTGTGACAATTCTAACACCAAATACATATGTTTATCGGACATAACAATGTATCGTAGTTTAATTATGACAAAAGAGAAAAGCCACGAAACACTATTAAAGCTGAAGGTATGTAACTGACACGATGATTTCAAAATACGGCATGACACTTGGTGCTGGGGAAAAACATTACATGCCAGCAAAAAGGAGAACTGATCCAATGTGCATAGCTTGTAACGTATTGTGCGGCAGTAGCAACAGGTAGATGCTGGTGCACTCTTTTTTTTTCCCCTGACGGTGAATGGAGACTGACAGTTAATCAAGTGACATATAATCAAGGTTTTACTACATACTGTATGTATATACATACATATATATATATATATATACATACATATATATATATATATATATATATATATATATATATATACAGTAATCCCTCCTCCATCGCGGGGTTGCGTTCCAGAGCCACCCGCGAAATAAGAAAATCCGCGAAGTAGAAACCATATGTTTATATGGTTATTTTTATATTGTCATGCTTGGGTCACAGATTTGCACAGAAACACAGGAGGTTGTAGAGAGACAGGAACGTTATTCAAACACTGCAAACAAACATTTGTCTCTTTTTCAAAAGTTTAAACTGTGCTCCATGACAAGACAGAGATGACAGTTCTGTCTCACAATTAAAAGAATGCAAACATATCTTCCTCTTCAAAGGAGTGCGCGTCAGGAGCAGATAATGTCAGAGAGATAGAGAAAAGCAAACAAATCAATAGGGCTGTTTGGCTTTTAAGTATGCGAAGCACCGCGGCACAAAGCTGTTGAAGGCGGCAGCTCACACCCCCTCCGTCAGGAGCAGAGAAAGAGAGAGAGAGATAGAGAGAGACAGAGAAAATCAAACAATCGAAAATCAATACGTGCCCTTCGTGCTTTTAAGTATGCGAAGCACCGTGCAGCATGTCGCTTCACGAAGCAGCTGCACAGAAGGTAGCAACGTGAAGATAATCTTTCAGCATTTTTAGACAAGCGTCCGTATAGTCTAGGTGTGCGAACAGCCCCCCTGCTCAATCCCCCTACGTCAGGATCAGAGAAAGTCAGCGCAAGAGAGAGAGAGAGAGAAAAGTAAGTTGGGTAGCTTCTCAGCCATCTGCCAATAGCGTCCCTTGTATGAAATCAACTGGGCAAACTAACTGAGGAAGCATGTACAAGAAATTAAAAGACCCATTGTCCGCAGAAATCCGCGAACCAGCAAAAAATCCGCGATATATATTTAAATATGCTTACATATAAAATCCGCGATAGAGTGAAGCCGTGAAAGGCGAAGCGCGATACAGCGAGGGATTACTGTATACACACATATATACACATACATTGGAAGGACTGGGGGAGAGATTATATTGAGGGCATTATCTCCCCGGAGTGGTAGATGGCAGCCCCCCTGGGTTGCACCCCTGCCTCAGACTCCCACAGGGCTCCATGGGAGTTGCGTGTGGCACAGCCCTGTTGGGTTCCATAGGTGCTGCCAGGGGGTGCTGTAGGTACTGCAGAGCCTTTGGTTTCAGCATTTCCACCACACTTGGAAGTGCTGTCAGAAGAAGGTCACAAAACACCTGTAGCACTTTCGGGTGCTCTATAAAAGGAGCCAGATTATGGAGAAAGGAAGACAAAGCTTGCCAGAGGAGGAGTGGAGGATGAGAGACAGAGAGGAAGAAGCAGAAAGAAGAGAATGTATTGTGCTTGATTTGCACTTAACTGGCATTTTTAACTGTTCTGTGCAGATGGGAATGGGGGAAAGTGTTTTACCACAGGGAAAAATAAAAAAGTGTGTGCTGAACTTGTGGCCATTGTCTGCTTGTGTTGGGTTTGGGTGGCTGGAGCGCTCTCTGCAGGTCACAATAAAGTCAGAATACCTATGGGATGTGCTGTCTCTTTTATCTTATTTGTGGCAGCCTTCAAAATAATCCTCAGTGGGGGGCTAGGCAGGTAGTTGCAGGTATCCCTAAACTGAGTAGCTTTAAGGATGATGTTATGAGCATCCTTAATACCACTCCATAGATGGTAATACTCCTCAAGCATTTGGATGAGGTGATCACATAGGTGTAATAAAATGGGGATACAGCAAAAAAATACCATGTTTTTTCGTTGGAGGTAAGTCCACCTTTTGAATGACTGAAAAAACACTCTGAAGCTTGGAGAGAATGTATACTGATGATCTGCCCGACAGACAGATGCAGAAGGTAGTGAAGCAGCAGCTAGTAGAAGAATTGACCAAAATCATCTTTCCGGGAAGTATAAGATGTGATGTTATCATCATATACTGTTCCAGCAGGTTTTGTGACCTTTCAAGATGTACGAAATACCATCATAAGCAATCAGCAGGATGGACAGCTTAGCCAATGGCTACATCCAAATAATGGCTTGTCCCACTGTTTTTCTAATGTGGGTCTTTTTGCCTGGAACATGCATGAGCTACCTATGAAATCCATCAGCCTTAGGTTTAAGCAGGAGAAGGGGTGGCTTGTGTTGGAGCTGAGTGAGCCTGCTGAGAGTAGAAGTTCCCATCCACACAGGCCATAAGAGGAGATACAAGATGAAGTCCATGATTCCATCTCTAGGCTGCAACATCGAGAAGTGATGGGGATAGTTCAGAACATCTGCTCTGGCCTGGGCTGGGGAGTACCTCAGCAGTTCTGGTCGAAAGCCACCAAGAAGCAACAGAAGTCACTAGAGTGGAGCATTTTCAGATCAAGGCAATATCCCAGGGCCATCAGGAAGCCTGGATGCTGTGGGATGCTAATGTGAACAGACACATCAGCTGGTCAGACATCTGGAGGACAATTCAGGATAAGGTTTTGGAGAAGGTCAGTTTATAATACCTTCCCATGCCTCAAGAATCTCACTCACTGGTTTGAAAATGACATAGGCCAGCCCGCTGTGCAGTAATATCAAGGTAAGCCTCCAGAATGTCTTATTAAGGTGCAAGGTATAGCTGAAGTCCTAGCAAAGTCCTAGCAAAGCTTGCTGAGACACTGAAGAGATACTGGGTCAGACAGCACCAAGGGTGGCAGATGCAGGTGGACCTTAGAAGGTGGTTGATATTCCCAAGTGAGATAAGATATTGTAATGTGTTCTGCAGCAAAAAAGGTCCTCATTATAGAACTTACCAGCCTCTGGGAAGAAGGCATGACAGCTGCCAATGAAAAGGTTCAAGTACACTGAACTGCCTGCTCCAGAGTGGCTGAAAATCTAGCATCTATGCCTTAGATGTTTTGTGCTGGTGTTTTGTATGCAAAGCAGTGGTTGAACACAATGGCATAATGTGGTCAAACCTAAAAAGAACAGTAGAAGGACAAGGAGAGGAGGCAGAGAAACCAGGTACTGACTGTGGCTTTGGAGGACAGATAGGGTTTGGGGAATAACACCACTATAAGGGCAGCTGCAGGGTGAGGTTGGGAGACATCCCCATACATGCCACTGCCCTCACATCACGACATTTACTGTAGTAGGGAGCAAAACCACCTGTGAATGTTGACCTCCAGCTGACGACCCTGCAAGTGACACATGGAGCTGCAGCTGGCAGACATGGCCTAGCAGGAAGTAAAACCTTACCTGTATAATATATATATATATAGTATGCGAAATGCACTCATGTTAAAAACAAATGTTTTTTTATGTATGTGAAATATCAGGAATAACTGTAGCTACTGAGTGACAAAATACTTTGTAAATGACAATTAATAAATTAATTAAATAAATTAATAAATTGATCAAGTTAAAATCATTAAATTAACTTTTTCAAAGACTAATTTATTAATATGGCATTAGGCAATTTAGAATTAATGAGGCCATGTGTAATGTAATTCCTAAAAAAGGCATAGGACTGATAAGTTTTTATCATGTACCCTTTATTCATGTATTCATTCTACGCATTTAATGCATTTCTATGTTTTTAAGCCCTTTGATTATCCTCTTACACTAAAACAGATGAAGACTTAAGTTCCACTGGGATTGTGGTGATACTTTTCATAAGGTATAAAAAGAGATAATATTTAAAAACAAGGATTAGAAAGAGATTTCAGGTTTATATTACAACATCTAAATTTGCAAGTGTAAAATATCTTAATGCATTGTATGCCTAAACAGACTTCATACACATTTAGAATACTTTGTTATCAATAAAAGATGATAAATAGTGCAGGAACCATAATTAAAAATAGAAATATTAAGCAAATGGTGGTTTAGCAAAAGATATTAGAAGAGAGCTGGCAGTGTTGCTGCTATACAGCATTCATCACCAAATAAATTACAGTTTGAGAATGTTTTTTATCTATTTTTTTCAGGTTCTGAGTTGGAATCTACAAATTTGTACTGGTAGTCAATATCCCTACTACAAATGAGCTCTGATGATTGCATTCAATATTAAAAATACACCATATATATTTCAGAGCATTCCAATATAAATATCAACAAATCTTTCTTAAAGAACTCAATCATAAAGGCTCAATCATAACATAATTTCTCAGGAATCTGAAACGGCCATGTATGGATTTTTTTTTTTGGTCTTGTCCATTTCAGGAGATAGATGTCTGAAGCAGAACTCTATTAGCAGTAGTGCTATTTTAGTTTTTTTTGCCGTCATCCCGAGGTATCCTGTATTTACTGAACTCGAGGGGCTTTAGTTAATGTAAATGCAAGTGTATACAAGCATGATTAGCAGAAAAAGGGTTCAGAAAGAAATGGAAATACAGCAAAAATTTCATCTGTCTAAACAGGCCTCAAGTTCAAGTTCAAGATACGGCCTGCCAAAGACTTACTTGGAATAGATAGGCAAAAGAATAGATCTCCTGGAACCTGAAGCCACAGCATTGCCTATAGCTGAGAGCAAAAGTGGGAGTGAAACTGCAAATGAGTCGGGCCAGGAGAACTCTTTAATTGCAGAAGGTTTATTGAAACTGAAAATGGCCTTACTATCCGTGCTGTCAACTACCCTCCGCGAGCCACTGGTACCGACTCCAACTGGGCTTACTACTCCGCCCACAGAGCACAGAGAAGACCAAAACTAACAGTCTGAGCTGAAGTTAACTATCACCGCAATGATTACTGCAATAACAAGCACTCCTTGGGGTAGACATAAAGGAGCTAAACAGTAATATAACAAATAATACAAATGATATAAGGAAAGATGTAAAGAACATAAACAAGACAAACAAGAAGCTGCTTCATGATATTAAAGACCAGGAGAAACATTTAAGTAATTGCTTTGAGGCAACCTTTAAAGATATGCTAGAAAAAAATTGAGGAAAAAATATATGAAAATGCAAATAAGTTTGCAAATAAATTTACAGTACTTGGTGCTGAGCTAGAAGATGTTAAGAAAACATTCATGACTCATATTGAAATAGTTGAACAACTGGCATCTATCGCAGATGGAAAAGCAATGGCTGCAAATTCTGAATACAGAGTGCTTGGAGACAGACTAGCTGCAGGGGAAGATGGTTACAGAAGGAATAATATCAGAACTGAAGGTCTTTCTGAAAACTGTGAAAGTCAAAACCCAGTGAAATTCATTGATGAACTATTCTCTAAAATAATTGGAGAGGACTTCAAATCAAACACCAAGATATCAGCAGCTTACTACATATGTATATCAAATGCCTCAAAACCTAGAAGCATTATTGTACATTTCGATAAATTACAATCTAAATTAAATGTGATGCCACTTTTCAGACTGAAACAAGAGATTATATTTGAAAATAGCTGCATTTGTATTTTCCCTGATCTCTCACCTTCAAAGCTGCTAATCGTGTCTTATTTTACATCATTAAATAGTGCTTACAAAAAGCAGAAACCAGATGCAGTGTCTTGCATCCTGCATAATCAGAAAGTGGATATCCAAGGCAAGTTCTACAAAAAAAAGCAAATAAAACTGATCCTCACACTTTTTGAAATATGATCATGAGTCAAATCATGTCCTGGCAAGGCAAAGAAGATCTTACCTGCTATTTGTTCTATTCACAATTAGACTTTTGCCGTAATTATACATTCTATTTCCTTCTCAGCATTTTTTTTATTTCAATTACAATTATAAATTTTTCTTTATTTGTCCCCATGGGGGACTGTTTAACATCATACCCTTGGTTTACTCTTTCGGGACTGTTTAAGATTATATTCTAGGTATAGTATTTGGACTGTATTGTCAATAGATATCTCTACTTTAATCCTTCTACACCGCTGCTGGGGGACTTGTTTTGTTTTGGACGTGCTCCGTCTCCAGCAAGCTATTTCTAATCTATCCTTTTAACCCTTACAATTGTAAGTGCCAACACAACAATAGGCTTCATAGCAATAACTCCTGGCAAAAATGTAAATTAAGGTTAAAGCTATTTTATGTAATAATGTACTACCTGGGCGGCACGGTGGCGCAGTGGGTAGCGCTGCTGCCTCGCAGTTGGGAGACCTGAAGACCTGGGTTCGCTTCCCGGGTCCTCCCTGCGTGGAGTTTGCATGTTCTCCCCGTGTCTGCGTGGGTTTCCTCCGGGCGCTCCGGTTTCCTCCCACAGTTCAAAGACATGCAGGGTAGGTGGATTGGCGATTCTAAATTGGCCCTAGTGTGTGCTTGGTGTGTGGGTGTGTTTGTGTGTGTCCTGCGGTGGGCTGGCACCCTGCCCGGGATTGGTTCCTACCTTGTGCCCTGTGTTGGCTGGGATTGGCTCCAGCAGACCCCCGTGACCCTGTGTTCGGATTCAGCAGGTTGGATAATGGATGGATGGATAGATGTACTACCTTAATTTAAGACTACAAACTGTCAATAAAAGTTAAGAAGCAATCTCTCTATGAGCAAATAGTGAACTTTGTGAGCTGGAATGTCAAAGGTCTCAATCACAAATTAAAGAGAAAAAAGTATTCTTCCACCTAACACGTGTAAATGCCCAGATAGTATTTTTACAGGAGGCCCATTTATTAAGCAAGGATCTGTTTCGGTTGCAAAGAGATTGGACTGGTCAAATATTCTATTCTAGCTATACAAAGAAAACTAGAGGTGTGGGAATTTTTATACATAGAGCAATTTCATTTGTAGTATCAGATGTAGTATCTTATTCTGAAGGATGATATGTGATCGTCATGGGTAATTTATTTAATTGTAAAAGTTATTTTGATATCTACGCACCCAATGTGAATGATAGAGACTTCATCCAAAATTTATTTGCATCGATTCCTAATGTGAACATCCATAAAATTCAAGTGCCCGGAGACTTTAATTGTGTTTTAAATCCGGACCTGGATAAGCCTTTGCCACAGAGGAGATAACATCTAACAATGCAATAACAAATTACACACTTTGTAATTGATCACAACTTATCAGACCTTTGGAGATTTCTAAGTCCAAACTCAAGAGCATATTCATTATTCTTAACAGTGCATCACTGTTACTTAAGAATCGATTATGTCTTTATAGATAATAATTTTTTGCCCATGATCAAATCTTGCAAGTAAAACTCTATTACTATCTCTGACTATGCCCCTTTGATCATGGAGCTCAAATCATTATGCCCCACATACTCATCTTGCAGCTGGCGTCTTAACACACTTGTATTAGCTGACAAGAACTTTACAGAGTTTATAGCCAAGCAAACTGATTTTTTGTGAGACAAATACATCCTCAGAGGTTTCTGCAGAAATACTCTGGGAAGTTCTGAAGGCATTTTTAGGAGGACAGATTATTTCAAATCTCTCCCACAAAAATAAATCAGAAAACAAGAAGGCATCAGAGTCAATCATTGAAACTAAAAGAATAGATCAAGAACACACCAGGGGCCTCATGCATAACGCCATGCGTTGAAGTCACAATAAAACATGACATATGGACAAAAGTGGAAATGTTCATACGCACAAAAAAATCCAGATGCATAAATCTGTGCAAACGCCAACTTCCATTTTCTTCCGCTCCATAAATCCTGGTCAGCGTGAAAGGTAACGCACATGCACGCACCTTCTGCCACTCCCAAACTCCTCCCAGAATTACTTCTCTATGAATATGCAAATCAATATAAATAGCCCTTAAGCTCGGTGTTATGGGGAATGAAGAATTTCAGAGAATACCAAGTGGAGGCAAAGAAAAACATACTATTTGTTGGTTTAAACATTGGTATAAACAACAAAAGGAAGTTGATCGTGTGACATAGAGTGTCAGAGAAACGTGAAAGCTCAAGTTCACAAAGTTGCACAGTGCCTGAAATAAAAAAGAAATCACATATCAAAGTCGCCGTGAAAAGGTGAGTCATAGCCCACCGTCTGAGTGTCATATGAAGGCTTATAAGGGTACAGAGAAAAGAAAAAAAAATAGGGACACAGTGGGGAAAAAAGCTCGAAATGTCAACTTTAACCTCGAAATTTCCACTTTAATCACATAATTAATTTTGTAGTAGAACATCATAAACTTCATCTTAAAACCGTTTAATTTACTAGTTTCTCAAATCCCATCGTAACTAAAGTAGAATGTTAAATGCTTTGTTTTGCATTTGTTCTTCTATGTGCTCTATGTGTGTGAATCACTACGTGCTTCTTAAACAGGCTTTCTCTTCCTCCGACTGGACACAGAATCCAATACATTCATAATATTACAGCTCTCTGAATAATTAAAATACTGAGATGTATACGTGATATCATTTTCATGATGATAGGAGTTCAAGCATGTTATTAAACATGGGAACACGGTGGCGCAGTGATGGTGACGAGCCGGCGCCCTGTCCAGAGATTGTTCCTGCCTCCCACAAGATGCTTGCTGCACCGTGCACAACCTTCGATGAAATAATTTATTGCAGCAGTACTGTCTCTTTCAAACATACTATCCCCCTTCCTTTTCTTTCTCCAAATACCCAGTCGCTGCAATCAGAGCTGTAATAGATGTTAAGACATCTGTAAGATGAGAAAGCAGATTCTTCAAAACCTTTAGAGAACATTGAAATATCTTCGTAGTACATGTTTAATTATTCTATCCATCTATCCTTCCAGTGCTGCGCCAGCCCCAGCAAGAATACAGCGCGAGGCATGAACAATCCATAAACGGAGTGCCAGGACACCGTGTCCTCACATGTTTAATTATTAACAATATAGATTATTTAAATGAAGTTAAAGTTTTATCTGTATAATATAATAAACATATTTTGCTGCATCTCATCTTAAAAGTGTTATCGTCATCATATGTAAATATTCACTTTATAAAGTGGCTCTGGTTGTGCAATATTATAACTGTATCGCAAAATTACAGTGAGGTAATTGTACTTATAAGTACAAACAATTCTACAAGGAGCACTTGATGGAATGATTGATTGCGTTTATAGTTCTTGGGATGAAACTGTTTCTGAACAGTGAGGTCCGTACAGGAAAGGCTGTGAAGCGTTTGCCGTATGAGAGCAGTTAAAAAAGGCAGCATGGCTGAGGCAGAGAGTGCCTGATGCTGTATACCGATAATTCACTTTCTGATCAGCTGCTGTAGATCTGTGATTCCACACTCAGATACAGTGATATAAATACTCCAAGTGGTGCAGTGAGAGTAATATGGAAAAAGATGATCCGCTGTGGCAACCCCTAACGGGAGCAGCTGAAAGAAGAAGAAGGTGGTGCATTGAGAGTAACAACGCTAAAACAACTATGGTATTTGGAATAGTTTGGCCATTCCGTGGACCATTATATTGTTACAGGTTAATTACAATCAGATGGCTTAAACTAATAAACAATATGCGGTTAATTTCAGTGTATATGATAAAAGCCAAATCAGGGATGTGGATCTAAAAAAGAAAGAGAAACCACACTGGAACAAAAGCACTGCTTTGACGCTGGGTGCCACCAGTTTACAAAACTGAGTGGAAAATGAAAATGTGCATGGCTTTACTCCAAGTTTAAGTTTTATACATCGTGATTTGAGCGTGGAAATGGGAGTATGCAACATTTTTGTGCATACCCACTGTTTATACATGAGGCCCCAGGTTCCTAAATGAGGCACTTTATTGGAAAAGACAGGTTTTTCATTCAGAGCTCAACCTCTTGACAACAAAAGAAATGGAACAACTGATTTTTGAAATCGTGACATCATTACTATGAACATGGAGGGAAGGCTAATAAGGTCTTAGCTCAACAAATTCACAAGCAGGAGGTTTGCAATGCAATATCAGTAATTACCAACACAGATTGAGACAAAATCATTTACCATAAAAATATAATACACACATTTAGAGACTATTATAAGTCCTTATATTCTACTCAGTTTAACACTAGAATTACCAGAGCCAATGAAAAAACTCGAAAATCTGGCCAACCTTAAATCCCTTCGCATCTCTCCGTCACCCTCTTTTGTCTTGTAAATGTGTCGATAAGCCCAAGCAGCAAGCAGCCCGCTATACCATCCCCCCATCGCTTCTGAATGGGCAAGAAGTTCTCCTAGTTCCTGCCTTGATTGATTATCTGGGAGTGAGCTACCCAGAATTGTAAGTAATTTGATGTGTTTTTTGTGTCTACAACAATGTATGTAAACACATCATTAAAACAGAAATGTTTTTCATGTTTTAGTAATAAATGACAAAATATAGACATCAACTGTATAATGTGTGAAGGCTGATGGCCAAATATCAAATAAACACTTTCACAAAAGGTGCAAGTACAATACGACAGCTTCCGTGGTGCAGCAGTTAGATCTGCCGACTTATAATCCAGAGGTCATGAGTTTGAAACCATCTCCCCCGCAAATGTACCATTTTGAGTAGTGAGCTACTCTTATTGTTAATATTATACAGAAATATTTTAATTTAGTTTTATTGAGTGTTGCTACTCACGCTGAATTAGTATGCACCTTATGGTTGATGATGTCAAAGCCGCACTGACAAAAAAACAGAGACAGATGTCAGAAGGGGACATTTTTTTGTGCACTGGGTGGTTCCATTAGGCACCCATTGTTGGGACTGGGGGGTGAGAAGTTAAAAGGCTGTCTGCAGGATGTAGGTATTTGCCATATTGCAAAGGAGTCACTTTGGCTGGTTGAGATTACAAACAATACCAAGTTGTGATAACAGAACTGCTCCTTCCTTGGAGGATGTCTGTATTTACCTGAAATTAAGATGTTTGACAATATTGGTTTCTAATCAGCAGATCTGTACTCATTAATGGTTGGTAACAATACATTTTGTTAACTTGTCCATCCATCCATCCATTGTCTCCCGCTTATCCGAGGTCGGGTCGCGGGGGCAGCAGCTTGAGCAGAGATGCCCAGACTTCCCTCTCCCCGGCCACTTCTTCTAGCTCTTCCGGGAGAATCCCAAGGCGTTCCCAGGCCAGTCGAGAGACATAGTCCCTCCAGCGTGTCCTGGGTCTTCCCCGGGGCCTCCTCCCGGTTGGACGTGCCCGGAACACCTCACCAGGGAGGCGTCCAGGAGGCATCCTGATCAGATGCCCGAGCCACCTCATCTGACTCCTCTCGATGCGGAGGAGCAGCAGCTCTACTCTGAGCCCCTCCCGGATGACTGAGCTTCTCACCCTATCTTTAAGGGAAAGCCCAGACACCCTGCGGAGGAAACTCATTTCAGCGAACATATTCACGATCTCGTTCTTTCGGTCACTACCCATAGCTCATGACCATAGGTGAGGGTAGGAACATAGATCGACTGGTAAATTGAGAGCTTCGCCTTGCGGCTCAGCTCCTTTTTCACCACGACAGACCGATGCAATGCCCGCATTACTGCGGATGCCGCACCGATCCGCCTGTCGATCTCACGCTCCATTCTTCCCTCACTCGTGAACAAGACCCCGAGATACTTGAACTCCTCCACTTGGGGCAGGATCTCGCTACCAACCCTGAGAGGGCACTCCACCCTTTTCCGGCTGAGGACCATGGTCTCGGATTTGGAGGTGCTGATTCTCATCCCAGCCGCTTCACACTCGGCTGCGAACCGATCCAGAGAGAGCTGAAGATCACGGCCTGATGAAGCAAACAGGACAACATCATCTGCAAAAAGCAGTGACCCAATCCTGAGCCCACCAAACCGGACCCCCTCAACACCCTGGCTGCGCCTAGAAATTCTGTCCATAAAAGTTATGAACAGAATCGGTGACAAAGGGCAGCCCTGGCGGAGTCCAACTCTCACTGGAAACGGGTTCGACTTACTGCCGGCAATGCGGACCAAGCTCTGGCACCGATCGTACAGGGACTGAACAGCCCTTATCAGGAGGGCCGGTACCCCATACTCTCGGAGTACCCCCCACAGGATTCCCCGAGGGACACGGTCGAATGCCTTTTCTAAGTCCACAAAACACATGTAGACTCGTTGGGCAAACTCCCATGCACCCTCCAGGACCCTGCTAAGGGTATAGAGCTGGTCCACTGTTCCGCGACCAGGACGAAAACCACACTGTTCCTCCTGAATCCGAGGCTTGACTATCCGACGGACCCTCCTCTCCAGGACCCCTGAATAGACTTTTCCAGGGAGGCTGAGGAGTGTGATCCCTCTGTAGTTGGAACACACCCTCCGATCCCCCTTCTTAAAGAGGGGGACCACCACCCCGGTCTGCCAATCCAGAGGCACTGTCCCTGATGTCCATGCGATGTTGCAGAGGCGTGTCAGCCAAGACAGTCCTACAACATCCAGAGCCTTGAGGAACTCCGGGCGTATCTCATCCACCCCCGGGGCCCTGCCACCAAGGAGTTTTTTGACCACCTCGGTGACCTCAGTCCCAGAGATGGGGGAGCCCACCTCTGAGTCCCCAGGCTCTGCTTCCTCATTGGAAGGCATGTTAATGGGATTGAGGAGGTCTTCGAAGTATTCCCCCCACCGACCCACAACGTCCCGAGTCGAGGTCAGCAGCGCACCATCCCCACCATATACAGTGTTGACACTGCACTGCTTCCCCTTCCTGAGACGCCGGATGGTGGACCAGAATCTCCTCGAAGCCGTCCGAAAGTCATTCTCCATGGCCTCCCCAAACTCCTCCCACGCCCGAGTTTTTGCCTCAGCAACCACCAAAGCCGCATTCCGCTTGGCCTGCCGGTACCTATCAGCTGCCTCCGGGGTCCCACAGGACAAAAGGGTCCTGTAGGACTCCTTCTTCAGCTTGACGGCATCCTTCACCGCCGGTGTCCACCAGCGGGTTCGGGGATTGCCGCCACGACAGGCACCGACCACCTTACGGCCACAGCTCCGGTCAGCTGCCTCAACAATAGAGGCACGGAACATGGCCCATTCGGACTCAATGTCCCCCACCTCCCTCGGGATGTGGTCGAAGTTCTGCCGGAGGTGGGAGTTGAAGCTACTTCTGACAGGGGGCTCTGCCAGACGTTCCCAGCAGACCCTCACAACACGTTTGGGCCTACCACGCCTGACTGGCATCCTCCCCCACCATCGAAGCCAACTCACCACCAGGTGGTGATCAGTTGACAGCTCCGCCCCTCCCTTCACCCGAGTGTCCAAGACATGTGGCCGCAAGTCCGACGACACGACCACAAAGTCGATCATCGAACTGAGGCCTAGGGTGTCCTGGTGCCAAGTGCACATATGAACACCCCTATGCTTGAACATGGTGTTCGTTATGGACAATCCGTGACGAGCACAGAAGTCCAATAACAAAACACCGCTCGGGTTTAGATCAGGGGGGCCATTCCTCCCAATCACGCCCTTCCAGGTCTCACTGTCATTGCCCACGTGAGCATTGAAGTCTCCCAGCAGAACGAGGGAGTCCCCAGAAGGTATGCCCTCTAGCACCCCCTCCAGGGACTCCAAAAAGGGTGGGTACTCCGAACTGCTGTTCGGTGCATACGCACAAACAACAGTTAGGACCCGTCCCCCCACCCGAAGGCGAAGGGAGGCTACCCTCTCGTCCACCGGGGTAAACCCCAATGTACAGGCTCCAAGTTGGGGGGCAATAAGTATACCCACACCTGCTCGGCGCCTCTCACCGGGGGCAACTCCAGAGTGGTAGAGAGTCCAGCCCCTCTCAAGGAGATTGGTTCCAGAGTCCAAGCTGTGCGTCGAGGTGAGTCCGACTATATCTAGCCGGAACCTCTCAACTTCGCGCACTAGCTCAGGCTCCTTCCCCTTCAGAGAGGTGACATTCCACGTCCCAAGAGCCAGTTTCTGTAGCCGAGGATCGAACCGCCAAGGTCCCCGCCTTCGGCCACCACCCAACTCACACTGCACCCGACCTCCTTGGCCCCTCCCATAGGTGGTGAGCCCATGGGAAGAGGCCAAGATTCAACCTTCAAATATTGCAGGCAAGCTCCAGTCTCATTTGGCCATATGTTTTGGGCGTGCACCAAGTTATCATCATTCTGGACCAAAATCTTTAAATGCCTTTCAGACAGCCTTGGTGTCACAATCTCTTCTAATCCATTAACATCTGTGTTTGGTGTACTCCCAGATGGGCTTAAAGTAGAGAAGGACAAACAAACTGCAATTGCCTTTACTTCACTATTAGCATGCAGACTTATCTTGCTCAACTGGTAGAATCCTAGGCCACCTTTTTTAAGTCAGTGGGTAACTGATGTTATATACTATTTGAAATTGGAAAAAATAAATTTCTCACTAAGATGATCTGTTCAAATTTTTTTTTAAACCTGGAAGGACATAATCAATAACATTTTAGAATAAGCATTTATATTGGGGAAAATGATTCTCTCCCATCTTTTCTAATCTTGAGGTTTTACTCTGGCTGTTGGCCTTCTTCCCTTTCTCATAGGTGGGGGCATGCTGACAAAGTACATTTACAATGATATTTCAGTATGCAAATGACTTTAGCTACAGGTGGAAGCTGCTGTCGCACTCTATGCAACTGTTGTTACGGTTTTGCCTTTGTACTGAAACAGTTTCATAAGCTTTATGACCTTATTCTCGAAAAGTCTTTCTCCCGTGGGACGACTGGAAACTCTTCCTGAATGAGGAGTGGCATTGCAAATGTACTTTGTCAGCATGCTCGTGTCAATCAAACACAGGAAGCTGTGCAGTCTGGTGACTTTACGCTGTAGGAAGATAAGTAAATAAACAAAGGTAAACAACATATGATGTGGCTTTTATATAAACAACATATACATGTTTTTCATATAAAGACCATCAGAAAACATAATCACAAACAGAACTTTGCACAATAACTTGGCAAGCTCTGTAAGCCCTGCTGTTTCATTGATGGACACGTGTGGGGCAGACTGACTGGCAGGATGACGCCCAACCTCCTGCTGCATCCAAACGATACCATCTTTTGCCTTTATGCCTGGTTTCTTGTGGAGAGGACTTCTGTTCTCTTTCTCTGATGTAGAATCCTCATTGTCATCTGAGTTCACTTCTGTATTTGAAAATAGCAGTATCAGATTATGTGGAGCATGAAATGTGACTGAGAGAATAAAACTGAATGATAAAAAAAAAACAAAACACTAACCTTTTCAAGTACCATAAATTTACACCAGCTGTTACAGACTGAAATCAAATATATGTTTTTATTGTACAAAAATATCAATAAGAGCAGCTCACTACTCAAAATGGTAATTTTGGGAAGCACCCGGAATCGATTGTGCAGCCTCTTGATTATGAGTTAGCTGTTCTTACTGCTGCACCACTCAAGCGGTCATGTCAGGATCGTATCTTAACCCGATTTCTTTTCCTTCGGTTATATTCTTGAATATAAGTGCACTTGTTATATGTGTACCTTCTGTGAAAGTGTTTATTTGCTATTTGGATACACTTCATGTCAAAATTTTGTTGTTAGTACTATAACATGAAAAAAGTTTCTATTTCAGGTATTTGTTCAACATTTCTTGCATTTCTCATATTTTCTGTCATCCTACATTTACGTAGATCGTTGTAGACATGGAACACACATGAAATGCATGCATTCCAAATAATGATATATTATTTACCCTATATAACTCCAGGCACCTCACACCACGATAAACAAGACTTGAGCTGGGAGAAATGTTTGCACAAGTTGAGCTGCTGTGGTGTGTAGTGGAGTGCTATAGCAGGCTGCTTGTGCTGATCGACACATTTCCAAAACAAAAGGTGCTGATGGAGCAGTGTGAAAGAATTTAAGGTAGCCCAGAATACATGTTTATTCATAGGCTTCAGGGATTCTTGTGTTAACTAAAAGAATCATGACCCATCTTCTATAACTCGGTGGACAGGCAACATTCTATATTATGGAATTACAAAAAACTAAAAAAAATCAAATTTTCTTGAAGAGGATATGTCAAAAACGTTTTCAAAACATGGCAGTAATTTTTGACATAATTTTAGAATAAGCATGCCGGCCTGTAATTAACTCTTTTATGCTACTAATTGTTCTATTATATTTAAAAGGTTATATAGGGCTTTTCACTTTGTTTCTTTTTTCTTTCTCTTTTGGATGGGAGTCAAGTCTTGTTTTGTTCTTTTTTCCTTTGCTATGCGGTGTGTGTTAATTTATTATTATTTCTTTGAATGAATAGTATGCAGTTGTAATGTTCTGCTTCTATAAAAAAATCTAAAAAATACACCATCAAAAAACAGTCAATGGTTTCAGAAAAAAAAATATTTCTCCACTATTAATTGTGCCATATATTCACATGTAGAATATTGCCATTTACAATTTAGAGAATGTTTCTACAGTAACATGTGTGAAATTGGTTATGATAAAAAATAATGTGCAACAACAGAATATTACAAGTCATCATTAATTTTCAATTATTAGGGAAGATATGTGACGATGCGGTTTCAACTCCGTGCTCCCATCCACTGTTAGGGAGCCCTTGAACTCATCACCGTTGGTAATGTTACCGATGAGCTAGACAGTGAGGCAACAACATTAGAGCAAGGGGATGATGTAAAAAGTGCAAAGCGCTTTTATTAAAATAAATCAAAACAAAGTGTGTTCAAATAAATAGTGCAGTGCATTTCAAAGTTTCAATAAATAAATAATCCATAAAAGAAATGTGGAGGTTAAAAAACAATGCAAAAAAAACAATCCTTTAAAACAAGGTTAAAACGTTCTTCAGGAAGCAGTCTTTTAAAAAGAAATGACAATGACCGATGCTTCTTCTAAACTAGCGTCTCACCTGCTTCTGACGCTCTCTCTGCAGCTGACCTTCTCTCACCACTACTTCTGCTGCCAGTTGCCATACCGATCCTTGGCTCCGGTCAGCCCCTTCTGATAGTGACTTGGGATTCCCCAGTGACCAAGGCTCCCATGCTGGGGACACCACGTCCCAAGTCCCGATTCCCACTGCCTCCCGCAGCCTTACGCGGAGAGTCATCCCTCTCCCGGTCACTCCCATCCTTCATAAAAACAAACTCTACAGAGTGACCACCTCTACTACTTACCCGGGTGTCAGCCAAACACCCAGCCTGCCTGCTCAGCTTCACCAGCTTACTCTCACTCGCTCCCTTCCTGCTTCCTTCTGCAACCTCCGTTTCCTTCTCTTCCCCCCCTTGTTCTCTCCTCTCTAACCATCTTGGGCTTCTCTATATATAATGGATGTGGCAGCTGTGGCAATCAACAGTTCCCGGGATCAATTACACTGCGGACCGTCCCTCACCTGTGCACTTAGGTGAGAAATGCCCGCAGCACGAATCATCCCGGAAACCACTTCAGCCACACTACCACACCCCCTGCAACGCCACAAGCGCAGTGATTATTTATTTAAATAAAACAACTGGCCTTTGCTAAGAGAGCTGTGGACCCGCTATACCACAAGATAATGTCTAAAGGAATAAAAAACATTTATACAGTATTTGGAAGACTCAGCCCTGTTAGATTACAATATATGAATAAATGTTACGAAAGGTGCAAAATATGGGGCTTTCTGGTGGGCCTGCCAACCATGAATTAATGCTCTGGACATCTAAAATTATTATTGTTAAAACTGCAGAGAACCCCGAGTTTCTATTTTTGTGGGTTAAGGTGATTATGATTATGCTGTTATAAATCAGTCAGTGCCCATTACTTGGCAAGAAAATATTTTGGCACCAAGCAGACAGGTCTCCTCCAACTGGATGGAAAGACATCTTTCTGTAAGCTCTTGAATGGTGGACTGAGCTATTTCTTGAGTGGCAGCAGTCCAGATGGGCAAGGAAGGGAAATGGGTCCTTTGAAAAGCCTTGGCAAGGATTCAAGAAAGAGGACAGACTTTAATAAGAAACTAATAAATAGGAGTGCCACATAGGAGTTAGTATTTGCTTTGACTCAGTGATGGTGAAGAACACAAAGTAGTTGCGATTACTGAAACCATGACATTATGGTGTTGGTGTTGCAAGGGAAGAGCAGGAGACAAAGCACATCATATTCTCAGTTCATTTGTTTTTTTTTGAAGGCAATGTGGTCAACCACAAACTCAGAAAAGGTAATTTTAGGGTGTTTTCTTTTTATTATGCTCTCGTTTAGCTTTGAAGTGGGGTACTTCTGTGCTCTTAACTAGCTGGAGCTGTCTGTGTGGTGGGGTGGTTATGGTGTTTCATTTTTCCAAAGATGTGATTTTCATATGACTTTGTTTACGCCCCGAGTCTCAGTGATGTAAAAGATATATATGCCAAATTGCAAGAAGATTGGATAATATTTAGGGGTTGCACACATTGATCACTTTTATTTCAAAGTAGTGAAATTTCTAATATTGAAGTGCTTTGTACTAATGGGCTTCTCATGTATTTCTTTCATCTGTTGCAGGTAATTGGACTTTAAAATGGGAACCAAAAGAGGAATTTGGCTGCTAGAAAAGGTGCCTAGTGGTGAGTTTTTAGGAGCTCAGCTCCCTTCAAAGGAACAAGTACTTTTAGTTTTTATTTACCATCACAAGGAAATGAAAGAAACACTTTCGGATGCTGCTAAATCTACCAGTACTAAACTACAGGAAGTGTGGAGGAAAGCAAATATCCCTGTTAAGATGGAGGAGAATATCCATGCTGGTATACAGAAGCTGTACAAAGAATACCAAAATCTGGGTAAAGAGAAATCAGGAAACACGGAAAAAGCAAATGTGAAACGGCAGATTTGCAAAGGTGATCTCGTCGAGTGATTTGACATTTCCCGGCAAAATGTGATGGACATGACTTGCGTATCACAAGAAGATAAAGAATTTCTTTGGTCACAAAGAGAAGATCGTATGAGTTCGTCAATGAGTGGAGTAGACAAGGTTTTCGCCTTGAATACAAGAACTAAGTGTACAAAAGAAGAAAAAAAAGATTCATATAAGAATAAACATTACTAAGCTATCGCTGATTGGCTTTTTTGGACGAACGTATTACTCAGGCTGAAAAGGAAAATATGACTAAAAATTTAGAAACCAAACCTGCAAAGAAAAAAGGAAATGAAACGATTAGAGGGTAAAAACCTAGTTTTTGAAGGAAAAGACCTGAGCCATTTCGTTACTAATAAAACAAAGATGTTCTTTGAATTGTTTGGGATCCACGACGTGACAGAATACTGCAGTGATTGTCTAAGAAGCCATGTGAACGCTCTTAAGGTGGTCAATGATACCACAGAAATAGGAATTGCTCTGATAAAAAAGTTTAACGAATCGGTCAGGGACGAACAACAAAAACAATTCTTGTTGAGGGTAGTCAAGCATCACAGAAAAGTCATCAACAAGCGAACAAAAGAAGGGATTGCATCGTTCAAAGTTGATTAATATAACACATGTTTTGCATACTACCTATTAATCTTAGTGTCTAGTTTTAATATTATTTTAAGTTTGTGATTTCCAATTTTCCCAATAAAAGTAATTAACATTAAAAAATTGTATTTTTTGCCTACTTTTACAAAACTGACCAAAGTATGCAACCTCTAAATATTATCCAATCTTCTTGAAATTTGGCATATATATCTTTTATATCACTGAGACTCGGGGCGTAAGCAAAGTCTGCAAAAATTTTACATTTTATTTTTTGCCTTAGAAAATTAAACACCCTAGGGGTGGTGTTACAGCACATTGGTTAGCATACAATTACCTTATTCCACATGATGAAATAGCAATTTTAGTGTTCCACACAGTGACTAAGTGTGCTTGTGTCTTGAAACCAGTCTGTTCTCAGATACTGGTCAGAAGTAAAAAGAGGCATGGCTTTAATATGCATATGATGTATCCGTGTGTGATCTGATTCATCTACTTATAATTTAAATAGCATATGTGGTATCATTCTCTGCCACTAACTCACTGTGTATTCTGTAGTACCAGAGAAATAGACTGTAGTGCTCAGCCAAGAATAGAGCATTAACAAGACACTTGATTACCAAAGGGTATTTTGCACACTGAAGTTGCATAATATGCACCTTATACCATAAAATGACGGTGCCCTCCAGTAGTGTCTATGACCCAGACAAAATGGCAAAAATTTCACATGCTATAAGCTGTGGATTAATTAAAACCAAATAACACATAATTGACTATATTTATAGTTTGAGGTGTACTGAGTAAACAGAAAATGTGACAGGACTGTTCCTTGTGGTGCTCCAGTGTGGCTCACATCTGTATCAGCAACACAGTTCAGAAGTCTCACAGACTGGTGGTCTGCCCGACAGATAGTCCATTATCCAGGACACCAAAGGCCCCATCACCTGCATATCTCTGAGTTTAGCCCTTAACAGGGATGGCTGGATGGTATTGAAGATGCTGGTGAAATCAAAAACATAATTCGCACACTGCTGCCACCTTTTTTCATTTGAGAATAAGCCTTGTGGTTCAGGTTGTCTACCACAAGAGGACTCATACATATAATGTAGGACCCATCCCTTAAAGATCTTCATGACTTGAGACATAAGTGCCACTGGTCTGTAGTCATTAGGTAAAGAGATGCCTGCCTTCTTTGGAACAGCAAACATGCAGGATGTTCTCCACAGCAGTGGCACTTTCTGAAGCCTTGTGGACAGATTGAACAGATGACAGAGGACACCACAAAGTTGGTCAGCACAGGCCTTAACTTCACAAGGACTGATTCTATCTGGTCCTGCATCTTTTCTTGTGTGTAGCTTTCTCAGTTGTCTCCTTACTTCGTCTTTAGTTATGGACAGTCTACACTGATGGTCAGAAGTGGACCTGTCACTGTCCTTTCCAGTTGGCATGGTTGTTGATGTTATATAGAAGGTGTGGGGAGATTGATCGTTGGGGAAGAAGCTGGCAGTGGAAGGGACACATCTATTAAAAATTGGATTAGGACATTAAGTCTGTTCACATACCATTTAGCAAATGTGCCCTGGATTGCTCGAGTCCAGTGATTATGCCCAGTCCATTCCAGACAGCCTTCATTTTATTCTGGGTGAGTTTGTTTCCTTTTTTAGCTTTGTAAACTTCCTTTCCTTCACTAAACTTTTTTTTAGCACACACTGCTTGTCTTTCGGAGCCTCTTTGTCACCGGATTTCAATGCTCTCTTTTTCTCATTCAGGAAACCTTTTAGCTCCTTAGTAATCCAGGGAATGTTGTTTGGAAAGCAACAAACTGTTTTTGTGGGTACCACTGTGTCAACACAGAAGTTAGTATAGTCTGTGATGCAGTGACAGAGTTCCTCAAAATTGTCCCTTTTTGAAAAGACTCATACATGATTTAATCCATTATTACTAATTAGCGGGTCTGATGTGGAAGTAGATGGAACCTTTTATTGTGTTGTTTTCCCGGGTGTCTGCTCTGCCTGTTTTAGTTGTCATTATTTGGTTGCAATGAAGGGGGCAAACTACACCAAAAAGGGCTAAATAATGGCAGCATAATAAAGAGAGTTAAGCATTTTTCTGAGTTTCTTATAAATGTAAAATCATACTGCTGCGCTTTTCTGAATGCAAAAACAGTGAAGAGAAAAAAAGAACAGCTAATTTAATTAGATCATATATTATGAATTATTATCACTGGTTATAACACTGCGGTGGGTTGGCACCCTGCCCAGGATTGGTTCCCTGCCTTGTGCCCTGTGTTGGCTGGGATTGGCTCCAGCAGACCCCCGTGACCCTGTGTTCGGATTCAGCGGGTTGGAAAATGGATGGATGGGTGGATGGATGGATGGTTATAACAAAAACTTGCAACCGCACTGGGTCTCCAGGACTGAGTTTGGGAACCACTGCTCTGAAGCAAAAGGGTGTCCTTGTGCCATTGTATGACTGAACAGCTATTTAGGAGTAAAGTTTGCAGGGTAGCTTCCAGGTTACTTGCTCACTGTATCATATGGGTTTCATAATAATAATAATAACTTTATTTATATAGCACCTTACCATACATTTACATGCAACTCAAAGTACCTTCCACAGAGTAATAAACAAAAACAATAAAGATATACCATAACTACTCGAATATTATCATTAATTATCTATACTAATTAATAAAAGGCAAAGCCCTCACTGACTCACTGACTGACTGACTGACTGACTCACTCACTCATCACTAATTCTGCAACTTCCCGTGTAGGTGGAAGGCTGAAATTTGGCAGGCTGATTCCTTACAGCTTACTTACAAAAGTTAGGCAGGTTTCATTTCGAAATTCAACACGTAATGGTCATAACTGGAACCTCTTTTTTCACAATATACTGTAATGGACGGCAGCTCGATGGCCGTGGGAGGAGGAGTTGAGTGTCACGTCATCACGCCTCCCATGTAATCACGTGAAAAGACTGTGAACGCAGTAGGGAGAAATGAAGGAGGAGCCGCAAACAGCAAAGAACAAAAAATTCATTAACACTAGAATTACCAGAGCCTACGAAAAAACTCGTAAATCCGTCCCACCTTAAATCGCGTCTTAAATCCATTTGCACATCTCCGCCAGAGTCTTTTGTCATCTAAATGTGCTGATAAACAAGTGCTACTAGCAGCCAGCTATTCCATCCCCCCACCGACTTAGAATGAACTCCTAGCTCATGCCTTGCCTTGATTTGATTACCTGGGATTGAAGTGGAGTTTTAGAGTGGAAATAATTCTAGCGTTATTTGGAATACACGCATTTCATGTGTGTTCCATTTCTATAGTAGGCTGTGCAAACACATTTTTAAAACAGAAACGTTCTTCATATTCTAATAGTAAATGACAAAATGTAGGCATAAACTATATAACGAATGAAGCCTGAAGTCCATATATCAAAGAAACACTTTCACAAAAGGTACAAATAAGAGAACACGTGCGCTTTTCTTCAAAAATATAACTGCACAAAAAAAAAAGCCGCGTTAGCATGTCACATTGACGTTCTTACTACTACTGCCGCAGTGGCGTAATGGTATCAGCTCCTGACTGGGGATCAGAGGGTGGCGAGTTTGATCCCGCACGGCTCCACTTCGAGAAGTAAGCTGCTCTTATTCTTACAATTTTAGAATAACAACATAAATTTCATTTCAGTCTGTAACAGCCGGTGTAACTTATGATACTGGTAAAGGTTAGCCTTTTTTTTTTTTTTTTTTTAATTCACTTTTCATTCTCGCAGTCGATGCATACTAACGCCCACCCCCCCCCCCCCCAAAAGGGTTCTGACACATAAACGCTGGCGAAGCTGCCTTCCTTCGTATCTCACCGTCACTTGATTTTCTTTTTATTTAGTGTTATTGAGTGTTCCTGCCAGTCCCCACATGTTGCTGTATGCTGTTTCTTTTGTACTCCAGGACATGCAGAGGAGAGAATGATTTCACATTATTTATGCTGTTTTCACATAAAGACTGCAGTATACTCGTGACTGCATTCTCGTACCAATGCACTTTTTCCATCACCTTTTCCTGTAAGAAGCAATGTACTCACTTCTCTCTATGCTGTGGTTTCTATTGCACACCTGAAAGAGACAATATATGTGAAAACTTCATCGTACTAATGCAATATTATTTGAAAACGAACAGCGTCAGATCAGGTGTGAAAATTTTATGTGAGATACTGGTAAAGGTTAGCTTTTTTTTTTTTTTTTTAATTCACTTTTCATTCTCGCAGTCGATGCATACTAACGCCCCCCCCCCCCACCCCCAAAAGGGTTCTGACACATAAACGCTGGCGAAGCTGCCTTCTTCGTATCTCACATAAAATTTTCACACCTGATCTGACGCTGTTCGTTTTCAAATAATATTGCATTAGTGCGATGAAGTTTTCACATATATTGTCTCTTTCAGGTGTGTAATAGAAACCACAGCATAGAGTGAAGTAAGTACATTGCTTCTTACAGGAAAAGGTGATGGAAAAAGTGCATTGGTACGAGAATGCAGTCACGAGTATACTGCAGTCTTTATGTGAAAACAGCATAAATAATGTGAAATCATTCTCTCCTCTGCATGTCCTGGAGTACAAAAGAAACAGCATACAGCAACATGTGGGGACTGGCAGGAACACTCAATAACACTAAATAAAAAGAAAATCAAGTGACGGTGAGATACGAAGGAAGGCAGCTTCGCCAGCGTTTATGTGTCAGAACCCTTTTGGGGGGGGGGGGGGGGGGGCGTTAGTATGCATCGACTGCGAGAATGAAAAGTGAATTAAAAAAAAAAAAAAAAAAAGGCTAACCTTTACCAGTATCATAAGTTACACCGGCTTTTACAGACTGAAATGAAATTTATGTTGTTATTCTAAAATTGTAAGAATAAGAGCAGCTTACTTCTCGAAGTGGAGCCGTGCGGGATCGAACTCGCCACCCTCTGATCCCCAGTCAGGAGCTGATACCATTACGCCACTGCGGCAGTAGTTGTAAGAATGTCAATGTGACATGCTAACGCGCACGTGTTCTCTTATTTGTACCTTTTGTGAAAGTGTTTCTTTGATATATGGACTTCAGGCTTCATACGTTATATAGTTTATGCCTACATTTTGTCATTTACTATTAGAATAAGAAAAACGTTTCTGTTTTAAAAATGTGTTTGCACAGCCTACTATAGAAATGGAACACACATGAAATGCGTGTATTCCAAATAACGCTAGAATTATTTCCACTGTAAAACTCCACTTCAATCCCAAATAATCAAATCAAGGCAAGGCATGAGCTAGGAGTTCATTCTAAGTCGGTGGGGGGATGGAATAGCTGGCTGCTAGTAGCTTTTGTTTATCATCACATTTAGATGACAAAAGACTCTGGCGGAGATGTGCAAACGGCTTTAAGACGCGATTTAAGGTGGGACGGATTTACGAGTTTTTTCGTAGGCTCTGGTAATTCTAGTGTTAAACAATTGAGAAGGGAGCGAAACAATAAGAAGCGAGCGAGTGAAGCATACAAGCATCTTCATAAGGGAAACAAAGCACGGTGTAAAACGTAAGTTTAAATTAAGTTTATAGAAACGCTCCCGCTGCGGATTGCAATAACATATTCGTGAGATAAAAGAATGCAGTAGGGAGAAATGAAGGAAGAGCCGCAAACAGCGAAGAACAAAAAATTCATTAAACAATTGAGAAGGGAGCGAAACAATAAGAAGCGAGCGAGTGAAGCATACAAGCA